>NW_026112065.1:130000-162500 GCF_024679095.1 Eriocheir sinensis
GAGACGAAGAGCCTTAGACTCCATTCTGTCCAGGAGAGCTGTGTAAGTGGAGCCTCCCCACACATGAGATGCATATTCCATACGAGGGCGGACAAGGCCCCTGTGAATGGATAGCAACTGTACGGGGGAGAAAAACTGGCGGAGACGGTACAGAACGCCCAGCCTCGAGGAAGCTGATTTAGTAAGAAAAGAGATATGAAGTTTCCAGTTGAGATTTTGAGATAAGGATAGACCGAGGATGCTTAGTGTTAAAGAAGGTAATAGATGAGTGTTGTCAAAGAATAGGGGATAGTTGTATGGAAGATTGTGTCGAGTGGATAGATGGAGAAACTATGTTTTTGAGGGGTTAAAGGACACCAGGTTCTTCCTGTCCCAATCGAAAATAATAGTAAAGTCTCACCTGGTTTACTTACCTGGTTGGCTACCCCACCTTACTGTCATGGTTCACATATCAGTGGTACGTAGAAGGATAGCCCGCAACTGCTGGCACGCCAGCCCATCAGTTCAATTAAGGACATTATGATTTGTACAAAAATAATGGGCGGAATGTGTGCCATGTGCAGCTAGGTATTAAGCAAGGTGTATAGATATGAGTTCGTTACAGAACAATGTTAATAATGGGATGAGTTTTGACAGAGGCAGGTAATTATTCCGTGTACGAGAACAGTGACTGTTCAAGGGAGAGGTGAAGGCCCCGTTTAAATGCCTGGATTGTACCAGCGCAAACAACGCTGTCTGGGAGGGAGTTCCAGTGATCAATGCACCTAACACTGAAAAATCTGCGTCTACACTCAGTGGAGGTGTATGGTTTGGCTAATTTGAATCTGTGGCCTCTGGTAGTAGTGACTGGGGAGATAGTAAATAGATCAGACGGATAAATGGCACACTGATCATGAAAGATCTTCCAACATTTAATGAGGTCTGCTCTCAAAAGTCTGCCTTGTACAGAGTATAGGTTAAGAGCCTTGAGACGATCAGCATAATTTAGTTCAGCCAGGCCATCTATGTGCTTGGTCCAGCGGCGCTGCACTGACTCCAGCAGCCGCAGGTCACCCAGGTATCCAGTGTTCCAAACTGTTGACCCAAACTCTAGTAAGTAGGTCTTATGTGTGACTTGAAGATGGCAAACATAAAGTCACTGGAGCGACAGAGAGTAGATATGAGTATGTTATTGGCTAATCCTGCAGCTTTATTAACTGTTGTTCTCATATATGCATGAGACTTGAGGGTGTTGTCGACTAGAACTCCCAGGTCTCTATGGGTGTCAGCCAAGGACAGATCAGAGTTATCTAGGTGGTAGTGCTGAAGAGAGCCCACAGCTGTCCAGTCAGTAGAGCCACGTTGGCATCGTAGCACTACACACTTGGATGGGTTAAACTTTAGCCCCCACGAGCTAGCCACCCTGGAGACACTATTAATATCTCTTTGGAGATAACTGAGATCTTCAGCCAAAGGGTAAGTGGCATTATGCCGTATCTTCATATACAGTTTGAAGTCGTCCGCAAAGAATTTACACTTAGATTTAACATGTGAAGGTAGGTGGTTGACATATATAAGGAACAGTAGTGGGCCCAGTACAGAACCTTGTGGAACTCCACTACGGATCAGTCTAGATGAGCTAGAGGCACCCGATATTGACACTTGCATGATTCTGCCCGTCAGAAAGTCAGAGTTCCAGTCAAGCAGCCGACCACCCACACCCAGATATCTTAGTTTGTCTATAAGAATGGTGTGACAAACAACATCAAAGGCCTTGCTAAAGTCAAACAAGACAACATCAACGACAGCACCCAGGTCAAGCCAAGAGGTTACATCATGGTATACCAGTAGGAGCTGATCGTCAACAGTTCTGCCACGACGGAACCCAAACTGGTCAGCAGACAAGATCTGGTTAACTTCTAGGAACTCATACAGGTCTTTAGCTATAATCCTTTCTAAAGTCTTACAACATACTAAAGTAAGGCTAATTGGCCTATAATTGAGAGGAATATGTCTGGATCCCTTCTTAAAAATGGGCACAATGTTGGATTTCTTCCACTCAACAGGCAACCTACCCTGGAGTAAGGATTGCTTGAAAATTAATTGAAGAGGGGTAGCCAGATTGGGACAAAACTTAAGGAGACAAGGATGTAGACAATCAGGGCCCATGCTTGAATTGACATCCAGTGAAGTATGTCTCATCCTAACTTCCTCTAGAGATATAGTTACATCATCAATGGATGCAAGTGAACGTTGATGGGGAAAGGGAGTACTTGGATCCTGGGTGGCATACACTAGACTGAAACTAGAGGCAAATATCTCAGCCATTGCACCACAGTCCGCAGTCAATTCTCCACTGTCTAGCTTAAGTGGACCCATGATGGTGCACCAATCTTTTTCCTCCTTATGTATTGGTGTAATAGTTTGGGTGATTCCTTTATCTTGTGAATGAGGGATCTTTCATAAGCTATTTGTTCGGCAACATAATAATTACGGAAGCTCTGGTTTTTCCCATTAAATTGCTCAAGGGCAAAAACAGCCTGATGGGAGTGTCTGCCATAGGTTGATCTATTAAGCTTACAAGCAAACCAGGCATTTTTCCTGGTAGTCTTTAGGGAGTTCGGAGGGTGTTGACGGAACTGGCGGGGGCGATCTTGAGTGACTGGAACATACTTAGCAATAAGGTTTGTAAGAATAGACTTTAGTCTTGAAAGCATATCATCTACAGATATATCATAAAACTCAAAATCCCAATCAGTATCTTGTAGAGACTCATTTATCTTGTTATATTTACCTCTATGCCAGGAGTACTTAACATGATGGACAAGATTGATCTCAACACTATTTTCAAAGTAATACTGTAGAATTAAGGGACAATGGCCACAGCTGGTAAAGTTAGGCAAGACCTCCACATCACCCACCCTATCATTCTCGCTGGTTAAGACCAAGTCTAGGGTGTTGCCAGAGGACACAAATGTCGGGCTCTTTACCCACTGGTGAAGACCCAGAGTGATAAAGAACTCATAAAGAGTTTGTCTAGGGGAGGATAATTCATGGTCATGGCATCACTATGGTGCCAGGCAATAGCAGGGAGATTAAAATCGCTGAGTATCAGCACTTCCTTGGAAGGACAGAAGTTGAGAAGAAATTGGGCAAGTTCATTATTATCAGTGTGGGTGTAGGAAGGAGGGCGATACACTGTCACTACATAAAGATTAAAATCCAGCAGGTGTATAATGCAAACATTACTGCAATTGGCTTTAAGAGGGATGTAGTGTATGTTCTTTTTCACATACATGCAAACGCCATGCTTACGAGCGTCACCCGGTGTGTCAGATCTAACTACAATGTATTGGTTGATAGAAATAAAAGAATCTGCTATGGTGGGAACTAACCAAGTCTCCGCTACTCCAAATAAATCTAGCTTATATTCTATTAAAAAATCTGATAAAATATTTAGTTTGTTATCAATGCTATTTATATTGCAAAAGCCTACATTTAGACTTAGGAACTGTTTCTTTGCAGGGAAGCACTGCTGGCTTATAAGTTTAAATCAGGTACGGAGGGAGTGGCTGGTGTAGTAGTCCCACTGGCACTTACACTAGCATCAGCTGGGGTGCCAGTGGTGTTAGATCGGGTCTCTTGTGCAACACCAGAAGACAGGGGGAGTGCATTTGCTCCAGAGACAGTACTTTGATTTCGTCTAGCTTTGAGCTCTCCTCGCTGCTTGTAAGTTAAGTCACGGTTAATGAATATATCAGAGAAGGAGCTTTTTCGCAGGTTCCTAGCATTGATGAGCAAAGTTTTTCTAGAGTTATCATCTTCAATTTTCAAGCGAAAGATATGTCTTTCCTTGCTGATGCACACAGCGTTGGAAAATAATGCAGATGAGCCAGTCAAATGAGTGCACACACTGTCAAACACAGGCTTGAAGGTATCAACAGACTGGGCCTTGATGCCCCTAACAATTATGGAAGATCGTCTCTTGTGCCTTTCCTCCATCTCTCTAGTCTCCTCCCTGATCAATGTACGCAGTTGGTCTCTGTTATGAGGTGAGTCAGGATCAAGGCCTAGAGCTGGGGTAGGGTTCTGGGGTTGAGAGGATGTACCTGAAGAAGGGTTAGTAGATAATACAGCTACCTGGGTAAAGAGGGTTTGAACTGTCTCACATAGTTTCTTTACTGTCTGAAAAAGTTGCTGTAAAGCTGACTGAGACACATCACCACCACTACTGCTTCTGGTGCGACACTCTGTGCATACAAACACAACACCGGACCCTCCATACTCCTGTATACTTAGAATCAGTTGATCAGGTAAGCCTAAGCACATGGCGGAAGGGTGGAACCAGTTAGGGCATCTGTCGCACCCTATAGCATTTGAATCAGTAACACCATTACATGTACCACAAGGATCACTGGAGTTATCGATAGGGTCTAGACTAGGGCCAGGTATGGCCTGAGGGGGTGGTGGTGAGCGGGCCTGAGCACTGTTGTTTACGTTCCTGGCAGCCATGTTGGCAAAAGATTGAGAACTTTCCACCTGATGTCCTCCTCTACCACGACCACGACCACCTCTACGCTGAACCATGCTTATGTAAGTGGGTGAGGGGAGTCACCAACCAGGCTTGGCACAGTATAATGCAGGAGATGGACAAGGGAAGCTCAGCAGAACGGACTAAACGTGGAGCGCCAGCACACACGATCTCTCTCCAGCCAGGCTAAGCGTTCTGCTGCCTCCAGCCTGGAATCGTTTAGTTCCTGTTGGGTGGGTCTTTCATTAAAAGAAGTTGAGTAATGCAGGGTAGAGTCATCGGCGTAAGAATGGATAGAACAGTTCGTTTTGGCAACGAACAACAGAACAACAGAAAGAGAGTGGGAGATAGGACAGAACCCTGCGGGACACCACTGTTAATAGGTTTAGGGGAAGAACGGTGACCGTCTACCACAGCAGAAATAGAACGGTCAGAAAGGAAACTGGAGAAGGATAGAAACCGTAGGAGGGTAGTTTGGAAAGCAAAAATTTGTGCCAGACCCTATCAAAGGCTTTTGATATATCCAGTGCAATAGCAAAGGTTTCACCGAAATGGCCAAGAGAGGATGACCAAAAGTTAGTTAGGAAGGCAAGGAGATCACCAGTAGACCGCCCCTTGCGGAACCCATACTGACGATTAGATAGAAGGTCAGAAGTGGATAGGTGCTTTTGAGTCTTCCGGTTAAGGATTGATTCAAAAGATTTAGATAGACAAGAAAGTAAAGCTATAGGTCTGTAGTTTGAAGGATTGGAACGGTCACCCTTCTTAGTTACAAGCTGTATGAAAGCATACTTCCAGCAGGAAGGAAAGGTAGATGTTGACAGGTAGAGGCGAAAGAATTTGACCAGGCTTAGTTTCAGCATTAACAACTTTGCGTACACAGTAGTTCTACATGTATTTTGTAACTGTTAGATTAAACTTACATTAGCACACACACACACACATACACACACACACACACAATATATATATATATATATATATATATATATATATATATATATATATATATATATATATATATATATATATATATATATATATAATTTTTTTTTTCACATCCGGGAAGAGTAAGATCCGATAGAGTGGTCATACTGGGTCGTGCAGATAGTGTAGGAAATCAAACTGGGTCGCGATGAAAAAAGTTTGAAGAACCCTGGTCTAGCGTACCAGACTGCACCAGTAAAAAGTATCAAATGAAAACAAAACATACCAGATTGAGTAAATATAACATTATATACTGGTCTACATACCTATAAAAATTTAAATCTATCTCCTCTTGGGTTGCTGAAGGTGTTGAACACTAGCGAAGTACATGGCAGGACATAAATGTAACGCTTTACGACACTATTCATTTTATTTCCACGATGTATAGAACAAAAATACCATCTCTATTTAGTACCATATATAGTGAAAGTCGTACTTTGTACAACCAAAAATACCAAATCTGGTACGTTCGTACCAATAACGGCAACACCGGCCGCCTGCGGGCTGCTCACCAGTCGTGCCACGCCTGTCGCTTATAGTGTGGACGATCATCCCCATTACCCCCTCGTCAGTCCGCCTGATACCGCGACTGCCTACCCAAAGTATGGACGGCGCTTCCTTCTCTCTCTCTCTCTCTCTCTCTCTCTCTCTCTCTCTCTCTCTCTCTCTCTCTCTCTCTCTCTCTCTCTCTCTCTCTCTCTCTCTCTCTTGCCACTTGTTGCATACGGACATTCCAGACCATATCAAAATCATACATGCTACTATGCTCATAACCATAGAAAATGTCAATGTAGAGCTGTTGATCCAAAATCATTGCATAGCACGCCAAATACTACTGCATTGACTAGTTATATACAGTAGTAGAGAGCAAGAATGATAATTGTATCGTCTTTGCCTCTTTGGTAGAGTGGCGGCGCATTACATACCTCACAACAAAAGTGGTAAAAGGCAACTTTACATCCTTCTTCATAATTTTAACACAGATGTCTTTAGCTTCAAGTTTAAGAAAATTCTTTAAAAATTATTTTTCAACTACTCCTTTTTGGACTATTCATACTCACACACTTGTTAATAATAAGGCAACAATATAGTAATTTAATATATTTGTTACATAGAAACTTTATGACGTCATTCTCCAAGCCTTTGCTGCGTCGTGACTGGCTCGGTCTGGCTGACACATCTGACTGTTGATTGGCTGGTTTTGGGTATAGCACCGAGCCAGTTTTCAGTTCCGAATAATGCGTCCCGGGAAGAATTAGAAAAAGCAAGGTTTTGGCATTTTCTATTAATGAAGGAGTTTTTGGTAAGTCCGAGAATAGATTTTGCACGATTCCGGGCAGAAATGCTACAATGGTTAGCGGGAGTAGCGGGAATATATATATATATATATATATATATATATATATATATATATATATATATATATATATATATATATATATATATATATATATATATATATATATATATTACGTCGCGGCCCATTGCGCCGGTAGGCTTCTTCTAGGTGGGTCCTGATGATCGGCCCAAGGCTTCCTCCCAGTGGGGCCTGATGGTCGGCCTAGCCCGTTTTGGCGCAGGCGAGTGTTTATAGTGGCGCCATCTTGTGTTGGCTCATGCTGCCACCCGGAACTCATCTCTGAGACTCTCTTTGGAGAGATTTTCTAGAGTCCGGGTAGATGGGTGGTCTTCAGGCAAGCATGTGGGTAGTTTTAGGCCACTCAGCGTTGACTGAAAAACCTCAGCTGTGCAGCGGCCAGGATTCGAACCCGCGTCCCTTCTGGAGCTCCTGAACACGGGACCGTCACGCTAAACGTTTAGCCACCGCCTCCCCAAATATATATATATATATATATATATATATATATATATATATATATATATATATATATATATATATATATATATATATATATATATATATATATATCCTTCAATGCCTCAAAATCTCCACCTATCAACTCGACACAATCCTCCAAACACCTATCCCCTATTCTTCGACAACACTCAGCTGTCACCTTCTTCAAAACTAAACATCCTCGGTCTATCCTTAACTCAAAATCTCAACTGGAAACTTCATATCTCCTCTCTCGCTAAATCAGCTTCCTCGAGGTTGGGCGTTCTGTATCGTCTCCACCAGTTTTTCTCCCCCGCGCAGTTGCTATCCATATACAGGGGCCTTGTCCGCCTTCGTATGGAGTATGCATCTCACGTGTGGGGGGGCTCCACCCACACAGCTCTTCTGGACAGAGTGGAGGCTAAGGCTCTTCGTCTCATCAGCTCTCCTCCTCCTACTGATAGTCTTCTACCTCTTAAATTCCGCCGCGATGTTGCCTCTCTTTCTATCTTCTATCGATATTTCCACCCTGACTGTTCTTCTGAACTTGCTAACTGCATGCGTCCCCCCCCTCCCGCGGCCCCGCTGCACACCACTTTCTACTCATGCTCATCCCTATACTGTCCAAACCCCTTATGCAAGAGTTAACCAGCATCTTCACTTTCATCCCTCATGCTGTTAAAATCTGGAACAATCTTCCTTCATCTGTATTTCCTCCTGCCTACGACTTGAACTCTTTCAAGAGGAGGGTATCAGGACACCTCTCCTCCCGAATTTGACCTTGCTTTTGGCCACCTCTTCTGATTCTTTTATGGGAGCAGCGATTAGTGGGCTTTTTTTTATTATTGTTTTTTGTATGCCCTTGAGCTGCCTCCTTTGTTGTAAAAAAGAAAGAAAAAAAAAAATATATATATATATATATATATATATATATATATATATATATATATATATATATATATATATATATATATATATATATTTATATATATATATATATATATATATATATATATAGATATATATATATATATATATATATATATATATATATATATATATATATATATATATATATATATATATATATATATATATATATATATATATATATATATATATATATATATATATATATATATATATATATATATATATATATATATATATATATATATATATATATATATATATATATATATATATATATATATATATATATATATATATATATATATATATATATATATATATATATATATATATATATATATATATATATATATATATATATATATATATATATATATATATATGTATATATATATTCATATATATATATATATATATATATATATATATATATATATATATATATATATATATATATATATATATATATATATATATTTTTTTTTTTTACAGCAAAGGAGACAGTTCAAGGGCACAAAAAAGTAAACATTAATAAAAAAAAAAGCTCGCTACTCGCTGCTCCTAAAAAGAATCCAAAGAGGTGGCCGAAAGATAGGTCAGTTTCGGGAGGAGAGGTGTCCTGATACCCTCCTCTTGAAAGAGTTCAAGTCGTAGGCAGGAGGAAATACAGATGAAGGAAGATTATTCCAGAGTTTACCAGCGTGAGGGATGAACGAGTGAAGATGCTGGTTAACTCTTGCATAAGGGGTTTGGACAGTATAGGGATGAGGATGAGTAGAAAGTCGAGTGCAGCGGGGCCGCGGGAGGGGGGGAGGCATGCAGTTATCAAGTTCAGAAGAGCAGTCAGCGTGGAAATATCGATAGAAGATAGAAAGAGAGGCAACATTGCGGCTGAATTTAAGATGTAGAAGACTATCAGTATGAGGAGGAGAGCTGATGAGACGAAAAGCCTTAGCCTCCACTCTGTCCAGAAGAGCTGTGTGAGTGGAGCCCCCCCACACATGAGATGCATACTCCATACGAGGGCGGACAAGGCCCCTGTATATGGACAGCAACTGTGCATATATATATATATATATATATATATATATATATATATATATATATATATATATATATATATATATATATATATATATATATATATATATATATATATATATATATATATATATATATATATATATATATATATATATATATATATATATATATATATATATATATATATATATATATATATATATATATATATATATATATATATATATATATATATATATATATATATATATATATATATATATATATATATATATATATATATATATATATATATATATCTATATATATATATTTATCACGTGTGAGTGGGCTGCACAGTGCACACACAGCACTCTTGGACTGAGTAGCGTATAAGGCTCTTCGTCTCATTAACTCCCCTCCTCTTACAGAGTCTTCTTCCTATTAAAATAAATTGGAGAACTTGATTTTATTTTTCCCCATTGCTGCTTCCAAATCCTCATTGAACATTCTTCTTATAATATTATATTTTCTTCCTGGCACAAGTGTCAGACACACACCTCGCTAGAACTGTTACTTCTGCTCGAACACTTGAAACAAATATACGATAATTAGGAGTTATAAATCTATAACTGTTGCCGCGGTATGGAGACATCCCATCGTTTATTTTTTATTCATGAGGAGTTTTAAATATTTCTTTCTAAATGTTTTAGGGAATTTTTACATGTAAACTGTTATTTATAACTGAAATTACATACACTAAATTATCACAATTTTCTGTAATCATTCATAGGAGATACACCAAGTGTGCGAGCGTGTTTTTTTCTTTTTTATGTCCAAGCCTAGGACACCTCTAAGCTTTTCTTGAGGGGCTTGGTGGTTGACCCGAGTCCATCTTGGCCCAGACAAGTGTTTATAGTGGCGAGATATATCCTTGGCTCATTCTGCTCCCCGGAGCACATTTTTTATTTCCCTTTGACAGTTCCTCTAGAGGTCGGGTTGATAGGTGGTCTTCAGAACAGCATGTGGGTAGGCTTAGGGTACTCGGAGGTGACTGAAAAATCCTAGGTGGTAGCGGCGGATTCGAAACCACATAATCCACGACGCGGCGAAACGCTGGACCAGCACGCTAACCACTCAGCCACCGCTTTCATTTGAGTGTGTGTGTGTGACTCACTCATGATATGATCACGTGTTGGGCTCGGGATATTAAGGCAGGACCCTCTAGGAGAGTTTATTTTCACTGATCTTATTAACCACACATACACATCAGCCTTACTCAAGGTAAGCAACTTTCCGGTCTTTGTCTACAGAAAAAGATGAAGGTCTAGATGAGGTTTGAACTTCAATATGTTGAGATGGCAAAATGAAAGCTTTATCATGTCACTAAGCGAAAAAAAAAAAAAAAAACGGAATACGTGTTTGTGTGATTTTGTGTACTACATGTATATTTGTTTTTTTTGTGTGTGTGTGCGTGAATGTTTGAATAGTTTTGTAATTTTCAATTATTCATATATAATTCATTTTATATAATTATTAACTCATACCTTTCTACATGTTTTGAGGGAGACAAGACAAGTGATAGGATTTTCTTTCGAATTCTTTTAATAAGATTCGGAGAAAAGCATCAGAGAGGTGGGATACTTTTGAATTAGTGCAAGTCGTCTGTGAAATTGATAGAAGGAAAAGTACCTTTATTGTGGTGTATCGACCTCCAGATACAAGACCAGAGGTCTTTATCGATGAATTTCGCACATTTATGGAGTCTGTGGATATGGTGAGTCCGTCTCACGCTGACCTTCCTAAGGTTAAGACGTTGACTTTTTGCTGCGCTGCTGTGTGGTGCCAACTAGCCTTTTTCCTCTGCTTTTGTATTGTGCTTTGAGGCGTTCTGTATTTCTGGGAGCTTGCTGCTGTGCTAGATGACTACACAATCAGGAGGATTACAACTACCTGCATACTCCAAACCGCTAAGTGTTCTGATTTAGTATTTACTTAGTTAGATAGTGATCCACAGTTACTTGTGGGACAGGTGTATTAAGCTTCCCACCCCTACACTAATTTCAACACTTTCACGCGAACCCAGTGCTACACGGTTTTGTATTGCCTTTGTGCTTTCTTTTCCTTCTACTATTAAAATATTTTACTGTTTAGTGATAATAGGAACACGTGAATCAGGCGCGCCTAGCTACGTTAATTTCTAGGTCCACACAAAACACTAGATAATTCACCTTTCCACGCAAACATAGTGAACACAGTTATTATCTAATTTACGAATGTGATTTCTCAGTATAATAATATAGGCACGTGTTTTGTCTTGGTAGGCACAAAAAAAAACGCGCCTTTTTTCCTAGACACACCCTTTTCCCCAGGGAGTTGACCTGACTGCGACCTGACAGCAGTGCTGGTTTGTTATCGTTTTGTTTCGTCTTAGTAGGTAGAAAAAAGCGCGCCCTTTTTCCTAGATACACGTACACATTTTTCCTCAGAGATTTGACCTGAGGACCTCACCCCAGCTGCGGACTTTTGTTATTGCTAATGCGCCATATTATTTTAGTCATGCCTCGCCTTCATCTTCACCATGCAGTTTCCCCTCAAGCCCTGTTCCGGGTGTGGCCTTCGAATGGCCAAGCAGTATTTTATTTCCAAGGACGTTTGTAGGTTTTGCGTTAAGACTCAGAGGGATGATCAGAGGATCACAGAGTTACATAATAGTGCTACGACTCTCGCCGCCCAGGTAGACTTACTACTTAGTGCAGCAGCAACCGGATCCGCCTCCGCCTCTTCCCCTTCCTCTTCCTCTTCCTCTTCCTCTTCTTCCTCGTCCTCCTCCCCATCATCACCGGCTTTGGTATTCTCTTCTCCCACACAGCAGCCCCTCCCATCCTTCTCCTCCTCCTCGACCGTTTCCACTCTCTCCTCTCCCCACCCCTCCTTCTCCTCTTCTTCCTTCTCCTCCTCCCCCCCCTCCTCCTCCTCCTCCTCCTCATCCCCGCCTTCCTCTTCCGTTCCCCTTTCCCCTCTTCCCACCCCCCCTCCTCCTCCTCCTTCTCCTCCTCTCCCTCTTTCTCCTCCTCGTCCTCCGCCTCCTCGTTCGTCCCTACCTCCCACACCTGTCCCTCACCTTCCCTTTCCCCCTCTTCCTCCTCCCTCTCCTCGTCCGTTCCTCCCTCCCCCCCCCCTCACCCACCCTTTCTCCTCCTCCTCCTTCCTCTTCCTCCTCCTCCTCTTCCTCCAACCCCATCCTTCTCCTCCCCATCCTCCTCCTTCTCCCATCCTCTTCCTCTCCCTCTTCCTTCTCCTCCTCCTCCTCCTTCTCTCCACCTTCCACGTCTTCCACAATTTCTCCTCGTTCTTCACAGCATATCCCTCCCCACCCTTCCCGCTCTCCCCTCCCCCCTTCACCCACCCCTCCTTCTGGTCCCTCTCCTGGCCGACGGGTGCTTGTCCTCTTCCTTCTCCCCCTCCTCCTCCTCCTCCTTCTCCTCCTCCTCTTCCTCCTCCTCCTCCTCCTCCTCCTCCAACCCCATCCTTCTCCCCATCCTCCTCCTTCTCCCATCCTCTTCCTCTCCCTCTTCCTTCTCCCGCCGAGTGAGATCACGCCGCTGGAAATTGACTCAATATGCGACCAAGAAGTAAAAAAGTACTTGGACAAACTCGACACGAGCAAGTCAACGGGACCCGACAGTTTGTCCCCGCGGCTATTAAAAGAGCTTAAACAACAAATACTTCAACCACTCACTACCATATTCAACCGGTCAGTTCAACTAAACAAGGTCCCGGAAGACTGGAAGATGGCGAACGTAACACCGATTTTCAAAAAAGGAGACAAAAGCGTTGCATAAAACTACAGGCCCATGTTTGACATCAGTGGCAGGAAAAATACTCGAAAAGATTATTAGAGATAAATTTGTTAAGTTTCTAGAAAACAATAATGTAATCTCCGACACCCAGCATGGCTTCAGAAACAAGCGCTCCTGCCTAACGAATTTATTAGACTTCTTCCAAGGTATATATAAGAACTGGGATACCCAGTGCCCACATCCCCGGTGATGTTATATACCTGGACTTTCAGAAAGCCTTCGACAAGGTACCGCATGAGCGACTCCTTAAGAAACTGCACTCGGCGGGCATCGGAGCCAATCTGATCGCGTGGATAAGAGATTGGCTCACCGACAGAAAACAACGAGTACTACTCAACGGACAGCCTGCCGATTGGCTACCAGTCACTAGTGGAGTGCCTCAAAGGTCAGTGCTGGGACCCATCCTCTTTATCATATATATCAATGACCTAGAATCAGGACTGAAATCCACAATATCGAAATTTGCAGATGACACCAAGGTGGTTGGAGATGCACTCACAAAGACCGACTGCGAAATCATTCAGAAAGACCTCAATCACATTATCGAATGGTCGGAAAAATGGCAAATGTCTTTTAATGTTGACAAATGCAAAGTCATGCACATTGGGTCCCAAAATAGTAACCACACATACATCATGAACGGGAGACCTCTGCAAGCGATGCAGGAGGAAAAGGATCTTGGAGTCACTATCAGCAGTGACCTGAAACAGGCGAATCACTGTAAAAAAGCATACAACAAGGTCAACATTATGCTCGGGTTCATAGCGAGGAACTTCGAGTGTAAAACACCAGACGTGATGCTATCCTTGTATAATTCCATGGTAAGACCGCACCTCGAGTATGCAGTGCAGTTCTGGTCTCCCAATTACAGAAAGGACATTGCTTTACTGGAAAGGATTCAACGACGCGCCACAAAGATGATTCCAACCTTCAGGGCTCAACCGTACGAGGAACGACTCAAGCGACTCAATCTCTTTACATTGGAGAAAAGACGCTTACGAGGGGATATGATTCAAGTCTTCAAGTATCTAAAAAAGTTCAATAACGTCGATTACTCCAAATTCTTTGAACTGCAAACCAACTCAAGAACTAGAAATAACGGTTTACCCATTCAGTCGAGTCGATGTAACACAGACATTGGAAGGAGTTTCTTTTCAAACCGAGTCATCCGCCACTGGAACAATCTTCCCTCAGAAGTAGTAAATGCGAATACCATCAACTCCTTCAAATATAGAATCGACCGTCATTTCGCTGCGTCAGGAGTAAACTGCATAACGAGGGGCTTCCATCTGCTCCTCAATATCGAGGTGCTTTCATCTGCTCACCAAGCCCCAAGTGGCGGTCGAGCAGATTAAATCACACAAGCGGGCGACCTCGTAATGAGCCAATAGGCTTTCTGTTGCCTGCATTTCCATGTTTCCATGTTTCCTCCTCCTCCTTCTCTCCACCTTCCACCTCTTCCACAATTTCTCCTCGTTCTTCACAGCAGAGCCCTCCCCACCCTTCCCGCTCTCCCCTCCCCCCTTCACCCACCCCTCCTTCCGGTCCCTCTCCTGGCCGACGGGTGCTTGTCATTGGTTATAGTCAAGTGCGTTATGTTGACAGGTATTTTTGCTCCAAGGATAAGCACAGGACGAGGGTGTGTTTCCCAGGGGCAGGGGTAGGCCATAAATCAGACAGGATTGGGGCGTGTATGGCCTGCGAGGGATCGAACCCCATTGTCTTTCACAGCTGTGGCGGAAACGATGTTTCCCGTGTGCCAAGCGAGGACCTTCTCCGGCGTTTTAGGGAATTGTTAGGTAGGATACAAGACGCTGGTGGGTCGCCAGTAGTATGTGCCATCCTGCCAAGGAGGGGCGTTGGCGATGGACGGCTGTTCAGGGCGATAACAGTGAACAGCAGACTTGCTGAGACCTGCGAGCGCAGAGGGTGGCTGTTCGTCGACAATTAGGACCTCTTCTTTGGCAACGACGCCCTCTATGCCCGTGACGGGATACATTTTTTTTTTACAACAAAGGAGACAGCTGAAGGGCACAACTAAAGAAAACAATTATAAAATAAAAAAAAGCCCGCTACTCGCTGCTCACAAAAATAATCTTGAGGTGGCCGAAAGAGAGGTCAATTTCGGGAGGAGAGGTGTCCAGGTACCCTTCTCTTGAAAGAATTCAAGTCGTAGGCAGGAGGAAATACAGAAGAAGTAAGATTGTTCCAAAGTTTACCAGGGTGAGGGATGAAAGAGTAAAGATGCTGGTTAACTCTTGCGTAAGGGGTTTGGACAGTATAGGGATGAGCAGAGTAGAAAGTCGCTTGCAGCGGGGCCGCGGGACGGGGGGAGGCTTGCAGTTAACAAGTTCAGAAGAGCAGTCAGCATGAAAATATCGATAGAAGATAGAAAGAGACGCAACATGGCCGCGGATATTAAAAGGTAGAAGACTATTAGTAAGAGGAGGAGAACTAATGAGACGAAGAACCTTAGACTCCACTCTGTTCAAGAGAGCTGTATAAGTGGAGCCCCCCCACACGTAAGATGCATACTCCATACGAGGGCGGACAATGCCCTTGTATATGGATAGCAACTGTGCGGGGGAGAACTGGCGGAGACGATACAGAACGCCCAACCTCGAGGAAGCTAATTTAGCGAGAGAGGAGATAAAATGAAGTTTCCAGTTGAGATTTTGAGTTAAGGATAGACCGAGGATGTTTAGTGTTGAAGAAGGTGACAGCTGAGTGTTGTCGAAGAATAGGGGATAGGTGTTTGGAAGATTGTGTCGTGTTGATAGGTGGAGAAATTGTGTTTTTGAGGCATTGAAGGACACAAGGTTCCTTCTGCCCCAATCGGAAATAATAGCAAGGTCTGAGGTCAAGCGTTTTGCAGCCTCCAGTCTGGAGGGTAGGCGGTGGCCAAAGTGGTAGCGTACTGGGCCCACATTCACCGCGTGATGGACGACGCGGGTTCGAATCCCCACGCTACCACTCGGATTTTTCAGTCACCGCCGAGTGGCTTAAAACTACCCACATGCTGTCCTGAAGACCACCCATCAACCCGGACTATAGAGGAAGCCGTCCAAGTGAATCAAGAACGAGCTCCGGGGGGCAGCATGAGCCAATGCAAGATGGCGCCACTATAAACACTCGCCTGCGCCAGAACGGGCTGGGCCGACCATCATGCCCCATCTGGAGGAAGCCTTGGGCCGACCATCAGGCCCCACTAGGAAGATGCCTACCGGCGCAACAGGCAGCGACGTAAAAAAAAAAAAAAAAAAAAAAATGTCGTGTACTTCCTGTTGTGATGGTCTTCTATTGAAAGAAGTTGAATAATGCAGAGTGGAGTCGTCGGCGTATGAGTGGACAGGACAGTTTGTTATGGAAAGAAGTTCATTGATGAATAACATGAAGAGAGTGGGTGATAGGACCGAGCCCTGTGGAACGCCACTGTTGATAGGTTTAGGGGAAGAGCAGTAACCGTCTACCACCGCAGAGATAGAACGGTCGGAAAGGAAACTAGAGATAAAGGAAGAGAGAGAGGGATAGAATCCGAAAGAGGGCAGTTTAGAAATCTAAGACTGGTGCCAGACTCTATCGAAGGCTTTCGATATGTCTAGCGCAACAGAGAAAGTTTCACCGAAACTGCTAAGAGAGGATGACCAAGAGTCAGTTAAGAGAGCAAGAAGATCGCCAGTAGAACGCCCTTGCGGAGTCCATACTGGCGATCAGATAGAAGATTAGAAGTGGAAAGGTGCTTTTGAATCTTCCGATTAAGGATTGATTCAAAAGCTTTACATAGAGATGAAAGTAAAGGTATTGGGCGGTAGTTTGAGGGACTGTAGCGGTCACCCTTCTTAGGCACAGCCTGTACAAAAGCATACTTTCAGCAGGATGGAAAGATAGATGTTGATAGGCAGAGACGAAAGAGTTTGACCAGGCAGGGTGTCAGCACAGAAGCACAGTTGTTAAGGACAATAGGAGGCACTTCATCAGGTCCATAAGCCTTCTGAGAGTTGAAGCCAGAGAGGGCATAATAAACATCATTAGGATGAATCTTAATAACAGGGATAAAGGAGTCAGAGGGGGGATGAGTAGGAGAAATATGCCCAGAATCGTCCAAGGTGGAGTTCTTACAGAAAGTTTGAGCGAAGAGTTAGAGACAGATGAGACGGAAGTGCTGCCGTCAGGGTTAAGGAGAAGAGGGAAAGAGGAAGAAGTGAAATTGAAGGAGATATTTTTGGCTAGATGTCAGAAGTCACGGGAAGAATTAGAAGAAGGAAGGTGTTGACATTTTCTATTTATAAAAGAAGTTTTGGGAAGTCGGAGTATAGCTTTGGCACGATTCCGGGCTGAAATGTATAGATCAAAGTTAGTGGGAGTTCTAAGGCTCTGGAACCTTTTGTGAGCTGTTTCTTTATCTTTAATAGCACGAAAACAAGCATGATTAAACCAAGGCTTTTTAGCATGAGGAGTATAGAAAGTACGTGGAATGTATGCCTCCATTCCAGAGACAATCACCTCTGTGATGTGCAGAGCACACACAGAGGGGTCTCTCTCCTGGAAGCAGTAATCATTCCACGGGAAATCGGATAAGTACATCCTCAGGTCGTCCCACCGAGCTGAAGCAAAATGCCAGAAGCATCGCCTCCTCGGTGGGTCCAGAGGATGTATAGGAGCGATAGGATAGGATACAGAAATAATTTTATGATCGGAGGATCCCAACGGAGAGAACAGTTTGACAGAGTAAGCAGAAGGATTAGAGGTAAGGAAGAGGTCTAGAATGTTGGGCCTGTCTCCAAGACGGTCGGGAATACGAGTAGGGGGCTGAACTAACTGCTCTAGGTCGTTGAGGAGAGCAAAGTTGAAGGCTTGTTCATCAGGCTGGTCAATGAAAGAGGATGAAAGCCAAAGCTGGTGGTGAGCATTGAAATCTCCCAAGATGGAGATTTCAGTGGAGGGAGAGTGGGTCAAGATGCGCTCAACTTTAGAGTTCAAATAGTTAAAGAGTTTTACATAGTTAGTAGAGTTAGGTGAGAGATAAACAGCACAGATGTATTTAGTAATAGAATGACAATGAAGTCTTAGCCAGATTTTGGAAAATTCAGAAGAGTCAAGGTCGTGGGCACGAGAGCAAGTGTTTCGTTGCGCACGTAGGCGCAACATCCAGTTTTGGATTGAAATTTAGGATGGAGAAAGTAGGAGGGAACAAAGTAGAGGTTGCTGTCGGTAGCCTCAGAAACCTGTGTTTCGGTGAGGAGGAGAAGGTGAGGTTTAGAGGAGAGATGGTGTTCCACAGAATGAAAATTAGAATGGAGACCGCGAATGTTGCAGAAATTGATAAGGAGGAGGTTCGAGGAGTTATCAGGACATCTCTCATATATATATATATATATATATATATATATATATATATATATATATATATATATATATATATATATATATATATATATATATATATGGACTGGCTTGGCACACGGTGTTATGGACTCGCTCAGTACGAGTATATGGCGTTGTCGATACCCGTGCAGAAGGACAAAGATCCGGATCTTCAAATCCCTTGTGCTCCCTGTCGTACTCTATGGCTGTGAGACATTGACACTAAATGGGGATTTGGAGAGGTGGAATCATGGGGTATTGTTGGAATATATATGTATGAATAGATAACTAACTAACTAACTAATTAAATATATATATATATATATATCTATATATATCTATATATATATATATATATATATATATATATATATATATATATATATATATTTTTTTTTACAGCTAAGGAGACAGCTCAAGGGCGCAAAGAAAAAAAGAAAAAAAAACTGCTACTCACTGCTCCCGAACAGAGGTTAAAGGAGTGTCCAAAATCAGAGGTTAATTTCGGGAGGAGAGGTGTCCTGATACCCTCCTCTTGAAAGAGTTCAAGTCGTAGGCAGGAGGAAATACAGATGAAGGAAGATTGTTCCAGAGTTTACCAGCGTGAGGGATGAAAGAGTGAAGATGCTGGTTAACTCTTGCATAAGGGGTTTGGACAGTACAGGGATGAGCATGAATAGAAAGTCGAGTGCAGCGGGGCCGCGGGAGGGGGGGAGGCATGCAGTTAGCAAGTTCAGAAGAGCAGTCAGCGTGGAAATATCGATAGAAGATAGAAAGAGATGCAACATTGCGGCGGAATTTAAGAGGTAGAAGACTATCAGTATGAGGAGGAGAGTTGATGAGACGAAGAGCCTTAGCCTCCACTCTGTCCAGAAGAGCTGTGTGAGTGGAGCCCCCCCACACATGAGATGCATACTCCATACGAGGGCGGACAAGGCCCCTGTATATGGACATCAACTGTGCAGGGGAGAAGAACTGGCGGAGACGGTATATATAAATATATATATATATATATATATATATATATATATATATATATATATATATATATATATATATATATATATATATATATATATATATATATATATATATATATATATATATATATATATATATATATATATATATATATATATATATATATATATATATATATATATATATATAATATATATATATATATATATATATATATATATATATATATATACCTTTTATATATATATATATATATATATATACAAAATTCATACAGATATTGTAGACCCCCAGCTCACCATACCACTTTCACATTATTATTTTTTTTATTTCAACAATGTATTCATAATATACATATTACACATTTTTTTTACTTAACAGCTGAAATTACTAATTTAACCGATTATTATTATTATTATTATTATTATTATTATTATTATTATTATTATTATTATTAACAATATTATACACAAAATCACACACACACACACACACACACACACACACACACACACACACACACACACACACACACACACACACACACGTAGCTAACCTGTGTATCAGAAAAAATATAAATACAACTTATTACCACCCCATTGCATCAGTATTACAGGGAGTTAGTCTGTAATTTTAACACTTTACTGCACTGAAGCTTATGGTTAAGGGACAGAGTGGGAAAACCACACTGCAAGCCTTACCTAGACACCATCGTGTATAAATGGCTGCTGGAAGGCTCGTGACAGCACACTGACACTGAACGTCTCCCCTGAAGGTTGTCTCAGTCACCGTGGCACAATGAGGTACTGTGTGATAGTTGTATTCTTCGCATTTTACTATAATATATATATTCAGATTCTTATGTTAATTCTTTAAGAATGTAAATCTATACTTGATAATGCATTAGTACAAGATAATTGTTTTTCATTTGTGTTATATTTTTACCGCAAACAAACAAAAGAAAGCAAACAAAACAAAGAAACAAAGTTATCATGTTCCCAATGTGTGATATGTGGAATTCGTTGAGCTCTTACCATAGATAATTCGGTGCATTGACATATTCAAAAGTTGATGGTCATATGAAGTGCGCTTGTCTCGGTATTAAAATACAGGTGTCTTCTAATGTCCTGCACGTTTTTCATACTAAGTGTTTTGTATTTTGTATCTTCATTTATTCTTTCTGCTGGTAAACTCTGTAACCCCCTTCCTTTGTCTGTATTCCTTCCGCCTATGACTTGACCTCTTTCAAGAGTAGTCATGTTACCTTTTCTCTCGAAAGTGACATCTGTTTTGCCCTCTAGTTATGTATGCCCTTGTTGGAGCAGCGCCTGGCTGGCTTTTGTTATTGCGTTTTGTGCCCTTGAGCTGTCTCCCTTGTTGAAAAAAAAATATGTATGAAGTCTATAATTAATTGCTAGAACTTTTCGTCTTAAGCGTATCCAGTTATTGTTGAACGTTGTTGAAAAGAAAACAGAAATTATATATATATATATATATATATATATATATATATATATATATATATATCTATATATATATATATATATATATATATATATATATATATATATATATATATATATATATATATATAAACACACATGGTAGGGAGTCAGCGTCCCTACTACCGCTGCCCGCCTCCATGCGGCCTCTCCCCTTGCTCCCACTCCCATTCCCAGACCGTACTGTTTCATCTTGTAAGACTCCAAATACCTGTACCTTGTCTTGGCCCAGAACACCTCATGTTTTAAGGGCTTCGCCACCTCGTGCGTGCCTTGAAAGGTAGCACTCCTCCCAGCGGCACTCTTCGCTAAACTTCATCGCCTCCGAGACAAAATCAACCCTTGATCTTGGGTTGGAACCGAAACAGTTACTGTATTCTAAACTCTCCATCCTGAGAGTTAATCAGTCATATTTTCGTTGATGAATTTAGTTTAAAATTTAGGAAAAAAATACCACATATACTGGATAATGTAGAACGAAACCTAGGTGAAGCAAATGAAAATTAAATAAAACTGGTATGGGATCAGCATCAGAAGCCTCGGGGGCAAGGGTTAGGACCACAGAGTTATATACGTAGAGCGCGCGAGCCAAACACTCGGGTGCGGTAACCGGAAGTACCTCGGCCGCCATCTTTGGGAGACCAGTCCAGCCAACTCTGTGCTCCAGTCGGCAACTTCAAAGTGGAGGTAAGTGGTAGGTGGTGATGGTGGTGGTGGTGGTGGTGGTGGTTGAAGTGATGATGGTGGTGGTGGTGGTGGTAGTGGTGATGATGGTGGTGGTGGTGCTGCTGTAGTGGTGGTGGTGGTGCTATAGTGGTGGTGATGGTGGTGGTGGTGATGTTGGTGGTGGTGATGGTGGTTGGTGGAGGAGTTGGTTGAGAGAGAGAGAGAGAGAGAGAGAGAGTACTCTCTCTCTCTCTCTCTCTCTCTCTCTCTCTCTCTCTCTCTCTCTCTCTCTCTCGGTTTATCAAAACCACCATCACCAGGACAACCACCACCACCACCACCACCACCACCACCACCATCACCACATCACGTACCACCACCACCACTATCACGTACCACCAACACCACCACCACCACCACCACCACCAGCACCACCACCACTACTATCACGTACCACCATCACCACCACCACCACTATCACGTACCACCAGCACCACCACCACCACTACCACGTACCACCATCACCACCACCACCACTATCACGTACCATCATCACCACCACCACTATCACGTACCACCAACACCACCGCCACCACTACCACGTACCACCACCACCACCACCACAATCACCACCACCACCACCATCACCATCACCACCACCACCACCATCACCACCACCAACACCACCACCACCACCACCATCACCACCACTATCGTATCACCACCCCCTCCACCATCACCACCACTATCATCACGACCACCACCACCACCATCACCATCACCACCAACACCAACACCACCACCACCACCATCACCACCACCACAACCAATATTACCATCACCATCACCACCATCAATACCACCACCATCACCACCATCACCACCACCACCACCATCACCACCACCATCATCATCATTACCACCACCACCATCACCACTACCATCACCACCACACCACCACCACCACCACCACCACCACCACCAACCACCACCACCACACCCACCAACACCACCACCACCAACACCACCAGCCGCACCACCACCACCACCAAAACCACCACCATCATCACCACCACCGCCACCATCATCACTACCACCACCACCACCACCATCACCACCACCACCATCACCACCTTCATCACCACCACCGCCACCACCACCATCACCACTACCACCACCACCACCATCAAAACCACAACAACAGAGTGAGAGAAAGTGGGCTCCCCAAGATGGCTGCCGCGCCAGGGTAGCTTGCCTCATCCGCCGCCAACCCCACAACACGGGAGCGCGCGCTCGAGATATATAAGTCTGTGGTTAGGACACCAATTGACAGTAGAAGCAAACTAGCAACAGAAACAAGACGTTTCACGCAGAAGCGCAAATATATACAACTAATAACCAGGTATAAGATAGACTCGGCAGAACTGACGATAAAGATTAGGACACGGGATGTGTGGTGATATCCGTTATTTTATCAAGGACAAGATCGAAGAAACTCGAAATAATTGGAGAGCATGAAAATATCCACGAGATTACATGCCATTGACAGCTATCAGCTTCTTGCTCTAAAAAGTGTAAATGCCAACGTCACGAATTGTAGGGAAGGTAGTTATGGTTGTGGACAAATTCTACGGACAATCGTGTATTAATCGATATTGACTGATGATTGATGGTGAGAAGAATAGTTCATTAAAAGTGCATGTTCCCATTGCAGTCATGGAGGATGTAAAGATAACTATGGAAGGAATGAGTAGTCTCACTGAGCTGTTAGTAACAGGATCAGGCGATTTCCATAGCTGGGCGTTATCGCGATTAGTTATCGCGATACTTTATCGCTGATAACAAAATCGGGTTATCGGCCATCCGCTACTTATATATATATATATATATATATATATATATATATATATATATATATATATATATATATATATATATATATATATATATATATATATATATATATATATATATATATATATATATATATATATATATATATATATATATATCTATATAAAGATATATATATATATATATATATATATATATATATATATATATATATATATATATATATATATATTTCATTACTTTTGTAACCAAACTAGCGATAATCGCTACTTTTTCCGCCTCTCAAAAAAACAAAAAAAAAAAAAAGGTGTCTCCTCCCTACTGCGCATGCGTGGCCCGGGCGCCCGGTGTTGTATGAAAAAACTTCGGGGTATGAAATATCTTCCGTGAAGAGATTTCATACTTAGATCATCAACATTAAAACACTGGGTTATTTTTTTTTTATGTTAGACTCAAAAATCACTATCAAATAGAAAAATCATTTAACTTTGCCCCCAAAATGATCATTTACTGCCTGAAATTTGTGATCCAGTTGTAAAGAGCGTAAACAGAGACCAGCGGCTTGTGTTACGACGTGGCGCTTGGCCTCTCAGCTGCGTCTGAGTGACTGAGTGAGTGCCAGTGTTCCGGTTCCCAGTGCTTCAGTACTTCTTTACTGAAGTAACTGTTAAAGTGTTAATGGTGATAAGTAAGAATAACTGAATAAGTAGTGATGGGCCAGTTCACGAGAGACCAGTGTTTGTAAACAAGAGCGACGGTGGGGACGCCAAATAACACAACACCGGTTCAGGCGTTTCTAGTATTACCGTCCATATGTACGTGTCAACGTGTGGTTTTCAGGTTTTGCAAGTTTTCTAAAATACAGATAATGAAAACTTTAATTCATCTATGTTTTTTTTATTAGAAATATCAATATAGTATCGTTTTTGCCTATCGGACTTATCGCTAGCTAGTATCGGAATTGTTGATTTCAATCGGGTATCGGTTATCGCCTATATTTGTGTCTCCAGTTAACGAATATCGGTTATCACCGATAAGGTTTCCATTATCAGTTATCTGGTATCGGGAATAAGGTTTTCTGTTATCGTGCCCAGCTATGGCGATTTTACACTTACAAATTTCCCCCAAATATTTACACAGTTCCAACAGAGCCACAGAGTCCCTAAAACCTGGAAATACGCCACCATCTTAGAGTTATTTTTGGAGTCATGCAGCTACACACCACTGTTTCTTCCCCTTCTTGAACGTTTCACTAAGATCATGGTAAGCTTAACTTGTGCAAGACAAAGCTGAGACCAGCCAAGAGTACAAGCTGGACTGTCCAGTAGATATGCAACAAATTACTCTATCCGTGTCGAAAAATCGACAATTCACACACACACACACACACACACACACACACACACACACACACACACACACACACACACACAAACATTACTTAACTGAGTGGACTAGACTTGAGTCCCACCGAAACACGCTCACTTTTCAAACCATCGCCGAGTTGCGGAAGATTACCCACATGCTGCCCAAATCTTCAATCAACCCTAACTTCAGCGACTTCGGTCAAGGGAGTCAACATGAGCCAAGCAAAAGTCATATATCACGGCAGCCACGATAAATAAATAAAATTAACCTGCGCCACTGGCCGTCCAAGAAATCTCTCAAGACCGGTGTTACAGACAACACCTAAAAAAAGAAAAAAAGAAGAGAAAGAAAAGGGGAACGCACAATGGGAAATGGAGAGAATATTGATAAAAAAAAAGTAAACATGCGAGCATCATGAATTTAAACAAGGTTAAAGGTTTAAGATATTTTAATGACTATTAAGATTTAAAAATGAAATTGAGGAAGTCACATCATGCGTAGAAATGATAACTTGGACAAATACTTTAACACAGTGGCAACTTAGACATTGTAAAAGGAGTCCGGGAAGGCAGAGGACTAAGTAATGAGATAGAATTCTGCATTTTTCGGAGGAGGAGCGGGTCACAGGAAGGTCAAACGAAGACAGATTGGCATGTTGGGACAGGTTTTTATACTACAATGGACTAGTATAGGCTATACATGATGATGATGACTCCATGACCAATACAACAACGCTGCCCCTTCTCTGAAAAACACTGGCCAAAGGTGTTAATTTATTCTTATATATTTTTTTTCTCTCGGCAGAAGCACACTGATCGCCCTCGTCCTCCTGGGTCTGGTGGGGACTATTCTTGCCCAAAAGGTGGTGCCCCTCCATAACCCTGCTCGTGATAATAAGTTGGACCCTGTCACTGATAACAACTTGGACCATGCGAATGAAAACTTGGACCTTGGAACGGATGACGCTGCCCAGGATGACGGCATGGAGAGGTAAGTTGTCATCTGCACCACACACTCGTAAAAAAAAAAAATAAATAAATAAATAAACACTATATCAAATATCGAAAAAAATAGCCCGGGAGGTTCCATTGGTTATTTTCGCATAGTTAACATAAGCTACTTGATTATATGTTATTAAATATTCATCATAGAAAAGAAAACGTTGAAAGAAAATATTTCGGTTATGTAATGTAAAGCCGATACTTGGAAGCGAGGTCTTAATGAGTATACTATTTTTTTCACAGGGAAGATTTCCTGGGCGAAAACGCAAACTTTACACGGATTGGCGGCCTTCCTACCTATTGATTCAACTGAAAATGTTGCCGTTCACATCGGGCGCGACGAAAAACCTGCATCGACTGACCTCCATTAATGGATTATGGAAAGAGGAACATTGAAAGAGGACATGGCAAAACTAACCTGATGCAAATGAAAATAATATATCGCTAACCGAAAATTACCGTGCATTTGAAAAATTCAGAATTAACAAACAAAGGTATTAATAGATACAGTTAAGAACATTGAGTATGTTATGTGATATTTATAGTACACATTTTTCACCTCTGCTCACATCCACAATTGTTCCCTGACTTAGTTGATTGGAAAGGTCAGGTGTTTGTTGTTTATATCAGCAGTGGTTCCACATATTACACGTGTTTATTATAATAAAATTACGCATCCTATTTGCTTTTCAAAAATCCAATACCACTATAGTCAAACCATTTCAAATAGTCATATATCCTCTCTTGCTAAATCAGCTTCCTCGAGGTTGGGCGTTCTGTATCGTCTCCGCCAGTTCTTCTTCCCCGCGCAGTTGCTATCCATATACAGGGGCCTTGTCCGCCCTCAGATGGAGTATGCATCTCACGTGTGGGGGTGCTCCACTCACACAGCTCTTCTGGACAGAGTGGAGTCTAAGGCTCTTCGTCTCATCAGCTCTCCTCCTCCTACTGATAGTCTTCTACCTCTTAAATTCCGCCGCGAAGTTGCCTCTCTTGCTCTCTTCTATCGATATTTCCACGCTGACTGCTCTTTTGAACTTGCTAACTGCATGCCTCCCACCCTCCCACGGCCCCGCTGCACACGACTTTCTAGTCATGCTCATCCCTACACTGTCCAAACCCCTTATCCAAGAGTTAACCAGCATATTCACTCTTTCATCCCTCACGCTGGTAAACTCTGGAACAATCTTCCTTCATCTGTATTTCCTTCTGCCTACGACTTGAACTCTTTCAAGAGGAGGGTATCAGGACACCTCTTCTTCCGAAATTGATCTCTCTTTCGGCCACCTCTTTTAATTCTTTTTTGGAAGCAGCGAGTAGCGGGCTTTTTTTATTATTGTTTTTTTTTGTGTGTGCCCTTGAGCTGCCTCCTTTGTAAAAAAAAAAAAAAAAAAAAAGTCCGTTTGAACATTCGATTCCACGGGTCCTTTCCTCCCCTCTGCTCTGTCACACAGTCCAAACACCTATCCCTTCCTCTGATATGCTGCCTATAGATAACACATGAGAGGGAAAAAGGTGTGTTCATATATTCCTTACTTGAAAAAGCAAATACCGGCGAAAGATTATATATATATATATATATATATATATATATATATATATATATATATATATATATATATATATATATATATATATATATATATATATATATATATACCCACACAAATTGTCACTTGTAGTCATGAGAGCCCCGCCGCTCTGCGCCTCAGAGTGCCTGGACATTAGTTTCGCAACAGAACACCAAACCATCAAACTAGTGTAGAAATAACGGCTATGTCCAAGCTCTCTCAGAGAAAAAGGCACCCTGGTACACCACTTCTATGGCCTCTTAGTCTCTCGTTAACTGAACCAGCAGCAAAAAACAAGATACCTGCCTTACTGCTTTGAGAGGAAGAATTATCTCTGTAATCTCTCTCATTTAGAAATCTACTAACGTTCTGGTTTTCAACGAGAACCAGACGGCTCACCCAATGAGCCAAGGGAACCCCCTCATCAGGGTGACTGGGAACCTGCCTTTGCTAGATATCGTAGACATACCAACAACGTCCCAAACAGCCCCGGAGTTGCAGGAGACAGATACCTGAAAAGCAAGCAAATTTAGCTCTTGCTCAACTTAACAGTATAAAAGTCAGTCATGCGTGTCTATATGCCTGCATTGTATAAAAAGATGAATATATGCTCCACTTCCAAGGCCCAAGTACATTCGACACTTACACTACGCCCGACACCTCCGCTCGTCTGTGTTCTGTGGTAAGCTACACCCTGCCCGAACGCCAGCTAAACCTCCAGAATTAGTAATTATATTAACTAATAAGGATACAAGGTTGCCAGCCTTACATGGCTAACTTTTAACAATAAATATAATTACGGTAATTGGAAACACCACGAAGGCTGAAACAAAAGGAGTTAGGGCGAGCACGTGCTCTGAAATGCAACCGCTTCGTAACTGGCCGGCGGGCCGCGGATCCTTGACTTCCTGCCACCAGCCACACCTGGCCACCCCGACACTCACAACAAAACTCGCTCACTCGCCCACACTATCTAACAAAAAGTTCTAAGCTGCATCCACCTGAACAGAATAGAACAACTATAATGAACTGAAACTAATGATGAACTGCGATTCAGTTATTGCCGTAAGAGATCGCCCCCACTCTATGGTAACCTTTAAAGCTAACTCTCGTCCCCTCACTGACCGACTCTCGATCACCCGAGGCCAGCCAAACGTAGGAGCTTGCTTCCCATCCCCCGGTTTCCAAGAGGCCTCTTCAAGGGAAGGGGATTGACATTACATCAATCAATCAATCAATAAATAAATAAATATATATATATATATATATATATATATATATATATATATATATATATATATATATATATATATATATATATATATATGTATATATATATGTATATATATATATATATATATATATATATATATATATATATATATATATATATATATATATATATATATATATATATATATATATATATATATATATATATTTATTTATTTATTTATTTATTTTTTTTTTTTTACGTTGTTGCCTATTGCGCCGGTAGGCTTCTTCCTTATGGTGCCTGATGGTCGGCCCAAGGCTTCTTCCAGGTGGGGCCTGATGGTCGGCCCAAGGCTTCTTCCAGGTGGGGCCTGAGGGTCGGCCCACGGCGTCTTGCAGGTGGGGCCTGAGGGTCGGCCCAAGGCTTCTTCCAGGTGGGGCCTGATGGTCGGCCCAGCCCGTTCTGGGCGCAGGCGAGTGTTTATAGTGGCGTCATCTTGCATTGGCTCATGCTGCCCCCGGAACTCGTTTTGATTCGCTTGGACGGCTTCCTCTAGAGTCCGCTGATGGGTGGTCTTCAGGACAGCATGGTAGTTTTAAGCCACTCGGCGGTGACTGAAAATCCGAGTGGTAGCTATCACTTCGGGTTTATATATATATATATATATATATATATATATATATATATATATATATATATATATATATATATATATATATATATATATATATATATATATATAAATACACACACACACACACACACACACACACACACATCAATGAAATCACCTAAAAGGCTTTCCATTCTCATTCTTGCTCACTGTCTGCTGTGCGCCCGCGACTCAAAACAAAGACTGACTTGGGAAACGACGCCCTCAATCTTCCACGGGCGAGGTGCGAGATAGTATTTCCGGAGCTGGTGTCAACAGAGAAGAGTCGTCGCATGCCTGCACTAGTGAAATGCTCTTTTGTCTACTCCCTAAACCACATAAGGCCAGGCTGTCTCCCGTATCATCCCCAAAACTCCTCTCGCTCACCTAACTGGACACAGCAATCATTGCCATTGGTTTCGCATCTTGGGTCGCATTCCATTTAGCACAGTTCATTTTTAGATTACCTGCCTGTTCGCAATAAAGACAGGTTAGCCTGAAACAGTGGTTCTTAAAGTTTTCCAGGCTGGCGCCCCATTGGCTCCTTGGGGAGTTGTATCGTCCCCCACCCACCCGCACTCCGACTCTGGACTATGTTACAAAATGGAGTCATGCACTCGTTTATATTTCATATTTCAATTTTATTATCTATAAGGCAATTGTGCTCCTTTATCTTAGCCTTAGTGTTTGTGAAATTTTATCATGCAGATTTTGTAAAGCACAAAAAAAGTTATAAATTACCCTTAATCCCACCATGCCGCCACCTTATCGCCCCCTCTTTCCTCACCGCCCACCCAGATCTTCCCACCGCCCCCAGGTGGGCGGTGCCGCCCACATTGGGAACCACTAGCCTAAACCTACAATTGGGGCTCTTAGGCCAAGTGGACTTCTCTACCTCCCGACTTGGTTTGGGCTAGCAGAGTGTCTTATTACCAGAGGCTGCTCCCCCAGAAGCTCTCCCACGAGTGTATGGGGTCTCGCTTCCCTCGAAGTGCCAACACCCGGTCATGGGCCCTAGTAGCCTCCTTCTTCAATAATGTAAATCTATTCTTCTAATCTTTGAATATTTGTCTGTCAGCAATGTTGGTAGAACGTTCCATGAAGATTAATTCCCTAAAATTTTTAAAGGAGACAGCACCTTCCCTCCGCAACCACGGGCACAAAGGAGTGGAGTGAACAGCCTTATGGCTCCCTCCTTATGGCTACATCAGGGTAGCCATAAGGAGTGACTGAGGTTCGGGCAGTAGGCAGGTGACAGAGAGAGCTGAACTTTTGGAGTGCCTTGGGAAGATAGTTACTTGAGGTAGTTTGTCTGGCAGACCCCATGGCTGAATATATACTGACAAATGACTTACACGAAAAAAAAAAAAAACGTTACTATGCTATAATAAAACAGAACAACTTAAGTAACCTGGCCGGAGGTCGTCGCTGTTACAATTGCATGTCTGAGGGACACGACACTGTGCCACAGACCGTTTCCACACCCAATTGGTGGATAAATAACGCCTGTATCCATGCTCTTAGGAGCCAAGGGCACCCGAGTATACTATTTATATGGCCTTAGTCTCGTTCATTGAAGCACCAGTTAAGGACATGATACACGAATTATGCCCTGAGGTGATAACACTGTCATCCCTCTCATTTAAACAAATGATATTTTAAAAAGCTCTATTTACGATCTGAGGAGTAGAAAAATAACGTAGAATGTGTGCCTCCATTTCAGAGACAATAACCTCAAGAGAGGTTTCTGTCCTGGAAGAAGTAATCATTCCATGGGGTAATCACTCCACAGGAATAATTATATACTGGGTATGTTATCCACTCTGTTTACATATCTTGGCTATGTGTAGTAACGTGGTTACTTGTGCTTGTGTGTGGCAGTGGTATTGTGATATTTATATTTGTGCTTCTTTGTCAAGAGTTATATCAGATAGGACGGTTTACATACTTATTATGGTTGGCTGGTCAAAGGCGTGGATGTGAAGGCGACGAAGACACGGCGCGCATTCACTCGCCTGCAGGCAACCACGTGGTCCTCCTCCAAGTGTGGGAAACGCTACGTGAAACATGCAAGAAAAAACACACAACCGACCTCTGACTTTAAGGGTTCTTTTGTGTGACCTCTCGTGAGGATGGCAGAGACATGGCGGGACCTTAGGACCCAGGAAAAGTAGACACATGTACAACATTTTGCACACTTTTTACAGAACAACAATACAGCCTACGCACTCACATCACATGGCTATATCCATCCATCTCCCACACCATCACACACGCAAGATTATAAGTATCTAACCTAAAAAAAAAAAAAGCTACGGCTTACTTAGGCGGCGCTGTGAGTAAAGAAATGAGAGTACTTAACGTGTACGTGGTGAAGCGACCAAGGCAGGACACTCTCCTCTTGGTGCAACTCAGACCTGCTGGCAGCCCTCGCTTAACCTCTAAAGAGCTTCACGTGCCCTCCTGGTGCACGTGGTCCGGAAGGATTAACGCAGCCTTCCTTCTCGAGGAATCTGGCTGCCGCGGTAACCAGACGGGATAGAATACATAAGAAGAACAGACACCAGAAGACATGGCGGTCTATGGCGAGGGTGTCTGTTTACTACCGCTACTACTAGTAATCTACGTGTGGTAGGACAGGATAGAATAGATGAAGGCTCCTCCCCACCCCCCTCTCCTCCGGCAACGTGCCGGCAGGAAATAGCTAGAAGAGAACACCATGTATCTTTAAGAAAGAAAGGGACATGGAAATTTTACAGAAAAGAGAGAAATAAGAGGAAATTACTACCCTTAACTAACGCTACTGGTGCCCTAAGCTGTGGGGGAAATTATTAAGTCGTCAGGTTGGCGCCATGCTGCAGTGTGCCTGAAACATACGAAAAGGGTCAGTAAAATCTAATATCCATGAAGTACTTATCCAATGAAGACTTGAAGCTATTGATACTCTGTGCGCTAACTATTGACGGTGGGAGTCTATTCCGGTGATCGACGACTATTATTGAAATAACTTCTGCGCGCCAATGTGTTACATCTAGTTCCCTTGAACTTCATACCGTTGCTGCGTGTTATTGTTTTGGGGTCCCTTTCACTTCATACCGTTGCTGCGTGTTTTTGTGTTGGGGTCTCTGAAATAGACTTTCTGGGTTAATGTTTGAATCTATTTAGGATTTTG
>NW_026112065.1:167500-195000 GCF_024679095.1 Eriocheir sinensis
GTCAGATTCACTATGTGTGTTAATGGAATGGATATATCATTAGCTGTGCGTTTCAAACAATTGGGAAATATCATCAAATCCGAGGAAGAAGTTTTAAATGCCGTAATATATTTTTCAATTTCTAAGTTTGTAGGAAATAAATACATAGAAAAATTGGGAGAGTTGTGTAAATAATTTAAAATTCATTACCTACAGTTTCTGCTGCTTGCTGACTTGCTTTCAAAAATGTTCATTAAATTTATCTGAATGTTGTAACAAATTGATCGTCGCTCAATTTCACTGTTTTTACCATCTGTAGATCTACCTAATAAGTTATTTATTGACTTCCAGTGAGACTTAGGGTTGCCTTGGCTAGCTAATAGTTGGTCTTGGTGATACTTCTTCTTTGCTTCTTTAAAAGTGATGTTAGTCTATTTCTGAAAGTCCTATATTGCTTCGAAAAGTTAAAGGCCATTTATATGCTAGTTTTTCAATTTCAAGTCTATGTTTTTCTCTAATGCCTTTCTTTAATGCTGAGTAATGTGGACTGCGATTATTTCTGTTACTAACTTTAATTGTTTTCTTAGGGAAGCAATTATCATAATTTGTTTTGAAATTGTTGTAAAATAGATTATAGGAGTTGTTAGGACATGTACAGTTTATGACATCAGACCAATCTGTGTGAGAAAGTGCAGCACTAAATGTGTCTAAGGCTTCCTGGGTGAACGTTCTTTTCGTTATGAATGTGGGAGGAGATGGAATATTGTTACATTTAAATAAAGATATCACTGGAAAATGATCAGTAATATAAGTTTTGATTACATAATTTCCTACGTTGTTCTCAACACATGTGGACTAAATGTGATCTATAAGGGTGGCGGATGTGGCCGTAACTCGTGTTGGCAGGGTAGTAAGTGGAAACAGGGAATAACTATACATTAAATTCATAAGGTCCTGAATGTTATCGTCATTATTATGTAATAAATTCATATTTAAATCTCCAAAAATAAATATTTCACTAGGATTTTATCTTTGCAGTAGTTAAAATTTCATTGAGAACATTAAGAAAATTATTCACATTACCTTGAGGAGGTCTATATACATATAAACAAAAAATATTTTACCATTAAATTTTACTTCCACTGCCACACTCTCAATAAATGTTTCCATTCGACTGAATTCAACTACTTTATGACCTGTGTACCTGTTCGAGACGTAAACAGCCACACCCCCACCATACCTGTTCCTGTTATTTGTGAACATTTCATATGCTGTCAAAGAATACAATGTAGAAATGCCTGCGTCGAACCTGGTTTCAGTGAAACCAAGCACGTCATAAATTACATTGTCAGACAGTACAGTGTCTTTGAAATATTGGAAATTGGTGGATATGGATCTTACATTCAGTGTTAATAAATTAAAATCACTATTGTTACAAAGAGAAGATAAATTATCAAGAAAAATATATTCACATTTAGGAAAGTTAATGTTTCTAGATCTCATATAAAACTGATTGACATCGATATCATTGTTATAATTGTTATCTTGCACACTTAACGGATCAAAGCTTTCATAAATTTATTGCCTGAATATTTCATCGAAATTAAAAACATCCATCAAATCTTCATCAGAAACATTATTAAAAGGAAACATGTAGTTATCTAGCGTAGTGGTAGTAGCAGTGGTAGTAGCAGTAGTAGTAGTAGTAGCAGTAGTAGTAGTAGCAGTAGTAGTAGTAGCAGTAGTAGTAGTAGTAGCAGTAGTAGTAGTAGCAGTAGTAGTAGTAGCAGTAGTAGTAGTAGCAGTAGTAGTAGTAGTAGCAGTAGTAGTAGTAGCAATAGTAGTAGTAGCAGTAGTAGCAGTAGTAGTAGTAGCAGTAGTAGCAGTAGTAGTAGTAGTAGAACTAGTATTACTAGTAGTAGTAGTAGTAGTAGTAGTAGTAGTAGTAGTAGTAGTGTGTGTGTGTGTGTGTGTGTGTGTGTGTGTGTGTGTGTGTGTGTGTGTGTGTGTGTGTGTGTGTGTGTGTGTGTGTGTGTGTGTGTGTGTGTGTGTGTGTGTGTGTGTGTGTGTGTGTGTGTGTGTGTGTGTGTGTGTGTGTGTGTGTGTGTGTGTGTGTGTGTGTGTGTGTGTGTGTGTGTGTGTGTGTGTGTGTGTGTGTGTGTGTGTGTGTGTGTGTGTGTGTGTGTGTGTGTGTGTGTGTGTGTGTGTGTGTGTGTGTGTGTGTGTGTGTGTGTGTGTGTGTGTGTGTGTGTGTGTGTGTGTGTGTGTGTGTGTGGATATGTGTGTGTGTGTGTGTGTGTGTGTGTGTGTGTGTGTGTCGATAGGTGTGTGTGTGTGTGTGTGTGTGTGTGTGTGTGTGTGTGTGTGTGTGTGTGTGTGTGTGTGTGTGTGTGTGTGTGTGTGTGTGTGTGTGTGTGTGTGTGTGATAGGTGTGTGTGTGTGTGTGTGTGTGTGTGTGTGTGTGTGTGTGTGTGTGTGTGTGTGTGTGTGTGTGTGTGTGTGTGTAATAATAATAATAATAATAATAATAATAATAATAATAATAATAATAATAATGATAATAATAATATACGGTTTATTCAGATATACGGCAGTCGTGTGGCTGAAAATTTACATTTTATAAATACATTTAAATAAATTTCGCTAACGAGAACAAGTACAAAAAGAGAAGGGGGATGGGAAACGGGGGTCAGACTTGTCTCTGGGAAAGGTAGGGGTGATGGGAGGAGTTGGATGGTATGGAGTGCAGTGGGGATGGTGCCGGGGGGGCGAAGGGGCGGATTCTTCCAGATGGCGGTGAGGTCAAGAGCGATGTTAGTCCTCAAGTAGGATGCTGGGTTCAGGTGACAGGTCCCAGAGGGATGCAGGTGGGCAGTATCTGGGAGGTCACTCAGGGATACCCAGGCTTAGTAAGGAAGTGCTAAACCTGGGGGCGGATTCTGAAACGAAGTTACGGCGTCGTATCTGCTTAAGGGGCCGCAAGTCCGGCCGTAGCGCTTCCGCTGGTATACTCAAAACATCGGCGCGGCCATTTTAAGGAGAGTTATGGCGCCGCAGGTTAAGGCGGGTGTGGGCCGCCCTAAGTGAGTTACGGCCTCCTCTCCCTGCACGCCTTCGCTGCTAGAAGTGGAACATACAGGCTTCATACAGGTATGAAGTGCATATAAACGATATTTACGTAGTTATACTACTTATACAACTGTAAGAAGTGAATGAACTACCAGTAAGATGTTTAGTAATACAGTAACTAGGAAGTTTGGTGAAAACTTATGAGAGGGCTTCCCACTGCCTCTTGCAATGATACATTTTTATTATGCGGAGTTGCAAAGAACTAGTAAGTAGATAGGTATGTTGCCATGTTCCTATGCACTCATACTTTATGGACAGCATCACAATTGAAGACGGAGTAAATATATATGCATGCAGTATACGCGCACGACACCATTTTCCTCATATTTGCCTTCCTAAATCCTACAGACTTGGGGATGCACCACCATCCTTCGCAACGTAGTATCTTGCACGCGTGGGTGAGCAGGGACATCACTGTGTTGCAAGTGTTGTATATATACCATAGTGCTGATAAATGTTAGAGGTAACTTTTCACAAAAATGGTGTTAGCTTGCATATAGAATATGGCATAGTCTGAATGTCTGAGGTTATGAACAAAGGTAGGTTAGGTTTGTGTCAGTGCTATTAGCATTAGTAGCTCCTCTTCCGAAAAGTTCGGCCTCCTTTTCTTCGTAGGGGGCAAGGTAGGGGGTGAGGAGAGAGGCTCCATTGTCGTGAGAGGGTGGGCACCGCGGGAACGTTCGCACAAAAGCTAATTTGTGTTTACATCCCGCGATTGGTCGACGCTTCCTATTTGCCGACTAGAACTTGCCCCTGATTGGCCACCGAGACGCGGCCGCCTTGCAGCGGCGCGCGCCCTAAGGTCCCCTTACGGCGGCCTTAAAAAGTTTTGAGTATGTGAAAGGAATGCAGAGATACGGCGCCGTAGCGCGGCCGTTGCCAACGGCGCCTTAGTGAAGTTAAGGCAGCGCGCGGGCCTTAACTTACGGCCCTTTTCAGAATCCGCCCCCTGGGCCGGCGAGACACAGGTGGTGGTTGCTGGCCGGTTTATCGGAACAAGTGCACAGAGTTGATGAAGCTGCCGTACATCTTGCTCCCGACCTGAGTGACGAGGCTGCCTCACTGCCTGCCACCTGAACTGATCTTGCTCAGCTGCTGGGTGATTTCGTCCTCCGGAGGCTGAACGTGTTCTCGGTGTTGTGTTGGCGACACAGCTCTCACTACCCTTCTAGCACCACTAACCACTACACTCACTGTACTATGTCTGTATAGTGTCACAACATTTCACGAGTGTTCTTTGTAATAATGAGTACCTTGAAAACAATGGGAAGGGGCGGGGGAATGGGGAGCGAAGGAGAAGAAAGAGAAAAAGAAAAAGAAAAGAAAAAGGGTCAACAAACTGACCTGTGGCTGCATGGGAGCGCCAGTGACACGTCTTGACCCCGTGAGGTCAAGAGGTGTGTGTGTGTGTGTGTGTGTGTGTGTGTGTGTGTGTGTGTGTGTGTGTGTGTGTGTGTGTGTGTGCGTGGATAGGTGTGTCTGTGTGTGTGTGGATAGGTGTGTGTGTGTATGTGTGGATAGGAGTGTGTGTGTGTGTGTGTGTGTGTGTGTGTGTGTGTGTGTGTGTGTGTGTGTGTGTGTGTGTGTGTGTGTGTGTGTGTGTGTGTGTGTGTGTGTGTGTGTGTGTGTGTGTGTGTGTGTGTGTGTGTGTGTGTGTGTGTGTGTGTGTGTGTGTGTGTGTGTGTAGGTGTGTGTGTGTGTGTGTGTGTGTGTGTGTGTGTGTGTGTGTGTGTGTGTGTGTGTGTGTGTGTGTGTGTGTGTGTGTGTGTGTGTGTGTGTGTGTGTGTGTGTGTGTGTGTGGGGGTGTGTGTCTGTGTGTGTGTGTGTGTGTGTGTGTGTGTGTGTGTGTGTGTGTGTGTGTGTGTGTGGTGTGTGTGTGTGTGTGTGTGTGTGTGTGTGTGTGTGTGTGTGTGTGTGTGTGTGTGTGTGTGTGTGTGTGTGTGTGTGTGTGTGTGTGTGTGTGTGTGTGTGTGTGTGTTTTATGTAAAGAGCCCATCCTGAAGGAGTTACGATGGGAACAATCGGTTAGATTGTTCGTATTGCAATTCATCGGCCCCTGCCGGAACGCCGATGACTGTGGCACTCAACCATATCTTTTACTATACTACAGATAAATAATACAAAAAACTAAAGAATTATACATAAAGAATAACAAAATAAAGGACGAGTTGGGTCTTATGTGGGGCGCTGCTGGCATAGCGCTGCTGCGTTCCCGCGGATCACTGCGAGGCTGACCCGCTGCCGCAGCCACTCTGTTTCCCGCTTTTCCCCCGTCCTCTCGGATGCGCCTGCCGAGGGTCTTGATGAGGTCGCTGAAGGCGGGACCGAGGACCTGGTCGTTCCACCGTCAGCGGCATGAAGTCATACCGCTGACCGAGGTCGGCGTAGCGCCTGTTTCCGGGCCTCGGCGGAGCGTGCGGCAGCGCCTGCTGTGGTGGCGCAGTCGATGAGGTGGGTGCTGCCGAAGGTGTTCACGCAGGTGGCGTCCCACGCTAGCATCTTGCCCTGCGTGAATGTGTGTGTGTGTGTGTGTGTGTGTGTGTGTGTGTGTGTGTGTGTGTGTGTGTGTGTGTGTGTGTGTGTGTGTGTGTGTGTGTGTGTGTGTGTGTGTGTGTGTGTGTGTGTGTGTGTGTGTGTGTGTGTGTGTGTGTGTGTGTGTGTGTGTGTGTGTGTGTGTGTGTGTGTGTGTGTGTGTGTGTGTGTGTGTGTGTGTGTGTGTGTGTGTGTGTGTGTGTGTGTGTGTGTGTGTGTGTGTGTGTGTGTGTGTGTGTGTGTGTGTGTGTGTGTGTGTGTGTGTGTGTGTGTGTGTGTGTGTGTGTGTGTGTGTGTGTGTGTGTGTGTGTGTGTGTGTGTGTGTGTGTGTGTGTGTGTGTGTGTGTGTGTGTGTGTGTGTGTGTGTGTGTGTGTGTGTGTGTGTGTGTGTGTGTGTGTGTGTGTGTGTGTGGATAGATGTGTGTGTGTGTGTGTGTGTGTGTGTGTGTGTGTGTGTGTGGATAGGTGTGTGTGTGTGTGTGTGTTTGTGTGGATAGGTGTGTGTGTGTGTGTGTGTGTGTGTGTGTGTGTGTGTTTGACCCCTTGGTGAATCCTGGTTAGCTCACAAGTGATGAGTCCTTGCGCCCTCGGGAAAGTGAGCTACCTCGGATGGCACTGCCGGGGTTAGCAGTTAGAGGTACATTTATAACCTCGGCGGGCGAGACGGTCCGCGTAGTGTGAGGCTTCGAGAAATTTAGGTGAATGGTGGTTGAAGCTTCGATGCGGAGTCACATGTCTTCGGGTAAGTGAGCTGTTGCTGGTGAGGCTTTGAGGATTCGTGCGTGAATTAGTTATTGGTGAGGTGATGCTGTTTGATGGCGCGCATCGAGGCTCCAGTTAGACGAAGGAACCATACAATAAGGAAAACATATCTAAACGCTTTAAACGCTCGTCATACGGCAAGTTACGGAACGCTGGATTTTTTTTCATTGCTCTTCTCTGTATCTTTTCTAGCAGAATTTGATCTTTGATATAACTCGGTGACCAGAACTAGACGGTGTATTCTAGATGTGGTCATACAAATGCTGAATATAATCTCTTCATAAGTTCGGGTGATTTCTAATCAAAGTTTCTTGAGATTAGTCCTAACATCATATTAGCTTTTTTACTCGCCGCAGTACATTGATCGCTCATTTTGAGAGTGTTACTGATAATTACACTAAGATCTTTTTCTTGTCTTACTTCGCTGAGCTCATGTCCTTGAATCTAATATTTAAAGTTAAGGTTCTTTTCACCTATGTGCATTACTTTACATTTATCTAAGTTGAAACACATTTCCAACTTGTCGCTCCAATCGACAAGTCTTGTTAAATCCGATTAAATATCCTCGCAATTTTTACTGTTCGTTACCGTACCTCCTAATTTGGTGTCATCGGCGAATTTGGCTACTTTTGATAAGATATTAGTCTCTAAATCGTTCACGTAAATAATGAATAGCGTTGGCCCCAGGACCGATCCTTGTGGCACGCCACCGGTTACGGGTTGCCAATCGGATGCTTCACCACTGAGGACTACACGCTGTTGTCTTTCTGTGAAACAGTCATGAGTTCATGCGCACAGATGGTCACTTATACTGTGGGAACGCAGTTTTGAAATAAGCCTAACGTGGGGAACTTTATCGAACGCTTTCTGAAAGTCTTGGTAAATTATGTCATATGGGGCTCGGGCGTCCCAGCTGGAGTATACGTCATTGAAGAAAGTTAATAAGTTGGTGAGGCAAGATCGGTTACTACGAAATCCGTGCTGATTATCAGTTATCAAATCATTTGTTTCGAGGAACGTGATCACTTTATCCCTGATTATTTTTTTCGAATAGTTTAATTAGGACAGCCGTAAGGCGGATAGAACGATAATTACTGGCTTGTTTTTTATCTCCTTTTTTAAAGATCGAGGTAACATTGGCTCTTTTCCACGCAAGAGCCACGCTTGCCTGTGCTAATGACCTATTGAACATTAACGTTATAGGTAATTATAGCTGTTGGCTACATTCTCTTAATACGCGAGGAGATAAATTGTCGGGATCCCAAGAGATACTTCCAGAGAAGCCCAGAAGCTGTTGCGCGTGGATTTCCGATGAAGCAGCTTATGAAAGCGCCGGAAGCCTCACACGGCCGTGCAGGATAGGACAAATTGGAAGGTACAGCAGACGGATCACGGTGCGAGAGGGTGACAAAGGGCAGCAGCAGCCTTTGCCCAAGTCAGGGTTTGGAATTTTACTATTTTTACTATATAAATTCCAAAGTGGAGCACATCTTGACTCGCTTTCCCTTTGCTGACATCTCCATCTTAGGAGGAGATTTCAATACTCACCATCAACTTTGCCTTTCATCGTCTTTCACTAACCAGCCTAGTAAACGAGACTACAACTTTGCTCTCCTCAGTGATCTAGAGAAGTTAGTTCAGTTTTGGTCTCCCTACTACAGAAAAGACAGAAAAGTTGGAACGGGTCCAACGAAGAGTAACGAAGATGATTCCTAGGTTGAGAAATTTGTCATATGAACAAAGGCTTAAAGAAGTAAATTTATTCAGCCTATCAAAACGAAGAACGCGAGGCGATCTAATACAAGTGTTTAAAATGTTTAAAGGATTCAGTGATATTAACTCGGAAGATCACTTTACAATTGATCGATCAAATAGAACAAGAATAAATCACAATTTGAAGATAAGTAGTAAAAGATTCTCGTCGCACGAAGCTAAACACTTCTTCTTCAGTCGAGTTGTTAATGTTTGGAACTCTCTACCTTGTGAGGTCGTTGATAGTACAACAGTTACGGCCTTCAAGAATAGATTAGACAAGTGTTTTGAATCCAACCAGCAACTAAGATATTACTCATTGTCGTAATAACGTTAAGTTCTTTCGAATACTAGTGTCCTTGTCCGCTTTTATCGCCCGGTTATTGGTAGCAGTAATGGTAGTTCTTTCCTCTTTCCTACATAATTTCCATGTAGTTTTTCCATGCTGCATGGTTCTTTTTCCTTTCCTGCCAGCTTTGGCTGGAGGGATGGGGGGGTGTGGAGGAGCCTTCGCCTTTGCTGTCCTTCATCTTCCACCTTTGATTAGATAGTTAGTGTAGCTTGTCACAAACAACCTCGTAAGGACCAGCAGGTCTGCTGTTGTTTGTTATTTCTTTGTGTTCTTTTGTGAATCTAGATTCCGGGTTGATGGGTGGTCTTCTGGACAGCATGTGGGTAGTTTTAAGCCACTCGGCGGCGGCTGAAAAATTCCCGCTTGGTGGCACCGGGCGGGGATTGAACTCGCGTCCTCCTGAACACGGGGCCGTTACTCTGACGACTCAGCCACCGCCTCCCCATTATCAATGTGAAAGTATATTTGTCATAGATGCGATTTTCGAGCATATAATTAATTGTTGCCGCCCCGATGGCAGTGGCAGGCCATTTGTTGCAGTGCTGCATTGATCAATAGCAGAAGGATTACCGAGCCTAGTTTTATTTTTTTTCACTCGTTGCTATACACCAGCCATCATGACTGCTTTTCAAGTACTGATAAATCAGAGAACCGTGAACACAGTCTTGGAAGCTCAATATATAGCTTATTATTCGACGAAAAGTATTGTCGCTCACTTTTTTATTTTAAGGAAACTCCCAGCACCGCGGCCCAAACCAAACAGGTGACCACACACCCGCCAACCTGTCCGATGCGGCCATGAATGGGTAGGGTGATAAAGGAACATCAAGAGAAAATGAAAGTTGTGTCGGGCTATTGAGAAGCAGCACACTGTCCATTTGTCTAGAGAAATTATTGTCTGAAGACCGTAATGGTGTGACGCTCTGTTGTTTACTCGTTATGTCGTCCATCCAGTAATTGCCTGCAGAAAAGTACACGTGTTCATACATGAGAGAGAGAGAGAGAGAGAGAGAGAGAGAGAGAGAGAGAGAGAGAGAGAGAGAGAGAGAGAGAGAGAGAGAGAGAGAGAGAGAGAGAGAGAGAGAGAGAGAGAGAGAGAGAGAATTACATAAAATTACATAGAAAATCAGACCACACAGACCCCATGGTCCAGACTAGGTGATCTGTCCTTAAACCTAAGTGATTTTACATTAATCAAATTACTACAAAATGTTGCTTTTCTACTCTAGTTAATATTAAGTTCAAGGAAGTGACGGTCGAGCTTGTTTCTAAAGGACGGTGGGAGCTTATTCCATTCTCGCAATACAACGTTGGTGAAGAAAAATTTGGTGCCGTCTGAATTTATTTGTCTACATTTGAGTTTTATGCTATTGTTCCTCGTTCGCAAAGTGTCATCGATCATAAACAATTTTGTTCTGTTTACATTCGTGAAACCATTAAGTATTTTAAAACATTCGATTAGTTTTCCTCGAAGGCGACGTTTCTCAAGAGAGAACATGTTAATTAAGGGTGGAAAGCCTTTCTTCGTAGGATTTGTTGCGCAAGGAAGGGATCATTTTGTTGCTAGACGCTGAACACCTTCTAGTTTGGCAATGTCCTTTGCATGGTGGGGAGACCAAAACTGTACCGCATATTCCAAGTGGGGTCTGAGTAAACTATTGTAGAGCGGAAGTATTACAACTTTATTCTTGAATAAAAAGTTTCTTTTAATGAAGCCCAACATTCTGTTCCCTTTATTTGCTGCATCGATGCATTGATGTGAAAATTTGAGGTTTGACGCGATTTTGACCCCCAGGTCCTTAACGCATTGAGCGCTTGTGAGTTTAACGCCGCGCATTTCGTAATCGATCTTCTTATTTTTTGTTCCAACTTGAAGGACCTGGCACTTGTCTACGTTAAAGGGCATCTCCCATTTATCCGACCAAGCTGAAATTTTGTGCAAATCCTCTTGGAGGCCTTGCCTGTCTTCGTCAGTGAGAACCGAGTTACCAATATTTGTGTCGTCTGCAAATTTAATAATGCGATTATTGAGTCCAACATCCGCATCGTTGATGTAAATAATGAAGAGCACTGGGCCAAGAACCGAGCCCTGAGGGACGCCACTAGTGACCGGCGCCCACTCTGAGTTAAATCCGTCAATCACAACTCTTTGTTGTCTGTTGCTCAACCGATTCGCGATCCATTGGTTTACTTGACCCGTCAATGCCTATTTGCTTTAATTTATAAAGTAATTTATGATGTGGGACTTCATCAAACGCTTTCTGGAAATCAAGATAGACTACGTCCAATGATTTGGTTACGTCATAAACTGAAAAGAGATCGTTATAAAAGGTCAGTAGGTTTGACAGGCAGGATCTTTTGTTACGGAAGCCACGTTTTGAATCCCCAATTAATGAGTGGCTTTCGAGGTAGCTCACAATTTTGTCTCTAATTATGCTCTCGAGTAGCTTACCTACAATTGAAGTTAGACTAATGGGTCGGTAGTTACCTGGTATTTTTTTGTCTCCTTTCTTAAAAATCGGTGTCACGTTAGCCTTTTTCCAATCCGAAGGGACGATGCCAAGAGAGAGAGAGAGAGAGAGAGAGAGAGAGAGAGAGAGAGAGAGAGAGAGAGAGAGAGAGAGAGAGAGAGAGAGAGAGAGAGAGAGAGAGAGAGAGAGAGAGAGTGTGTGTGTGTGTGTGTGTGTGTGTGTGTGTGTGTGTGTGTGTGTGTGTGTGTGTGTGTGTGTGTGTGTGTGTGTGTGTGTGTGTGTGTGTGTGTGTGTGTGTGTGTGTGTGTGTGTGTGTGTGTGTGTGTGTGTGTGTGTGTGTGTGTGTGTGTGTGTGTGCACCGTTGTGTCGACATTGCCGAGGGGAAGAAAGGTGCACGCCGGTGTGCGTCGTGTCAGTGAGCTGGCCTCCACGCTGCAGCTGTTCTTTATCAGTGGCATGTGCTGTACTAGACTAACCGAATTATCCTTTACTGAAATTCTTTTGATTCAAACCTACGCGTCTCACCTCCAGCAGAGACACTACCACGTCAGCAAATTTCACGTCTTGCAATTATGAAGAAACTCCATAAGGTTGTTTTATTATGGTTAAATTACCTCAGACAATACTGCCACTATGTTGTGTGTGTGTGTGTGTGTGTGTGTGTGTGTGTGTGTGTGTGTGTGTGTGTGTGTGTTTTAAATTAAAAGAGCCTCCATCCGGAAGGGAGTTAAGATGGGAACAATCTGTTAGATTGTTCTCAATGCACTTATCGGTTTCTGCCGGGACGCCGATGACTGTGGCACTCAACCATATATTTTACTATACTACAGATAAATAATACAAAAAACGAAAGAATTATACATAAAGAAAAACAAAATAAAGGTCGAGTTTGTTCTTATGTGGGGCGCTGCTGGCATAGCGCTGCTGCGTTCCCGCGGATCACTGCAAGGCTGACCCGCTGCCGCAGCCACTCTGTTTTCCGCTTTTCCCCCGTCCTCTCTCGGATGGGCCTGCCGAGGGTCTTGATGAGGTCGCTGAAGGCGGGACCGAGGACTTCGGTCGTCGTGTGTGTGTGTGTGTGTGTGTGTTGGACATGCATGCAGGTATGTAAAAATGTAAGTATTTGTATGCATGTTGCGTCTCGTTTGTGAAACTCCATTGCTCGTTAATTAGGCAAGGTGTTCACAGTTCCGTTAGTTTCATCTTCCTAACATCTGGCGTGCCGCGCGACGCACACACCACTGGTCAGCCTACACTGGATAGGGTAGAGCGGCCCGGACTTCTACACCGCAGGCAACCCTCGCTGGCTGGCAGGTTTCCCCCCTCAGATTTATCTATCCTTCAGTTAATGCTCACACGAATAAAAAATACGTAATTATTGTGTCTTACCCATTTCCGAACTTGTTCGATTTAGGAAGTGCAGGTTTGTTTCAAGAACTAAACAATTACGGAGAGGTTAGCCAAGTTTACTCTCAACGTTTTTTCAACTTTCCCCAAGCACACTGCACTAAAGGTAATACGTACTATATAAGCAGTTTTATAAGCGGGACGGAATGTATACGCATTTACATTCATGCACACATGCATGCTAATATAAGCGCGATACATGTTTCTATAAGCACGCGTGGTTCGATTTTTGGGCGGAGTGGAGACGGGCAGGGCGTCACCCATCATTCGCTCCCAGGCCCGCCCATTCATGAATCGGTAACAGGTGGCAGTCGGGTCTTATGTCCCGCCTCAAGTGTATAGACGTCTGTGTGTAATATGGAACTCTTTTGCTCGGGTCATGGTTCAGACGTGCAAATCAGTCAATGATTCTCTCCGTCAAACAGTAAACTTCTCTTTCGGCCACTCCTCTCCAATCTTTTTAGGGGCAGTAAGTAGCGGGGTTTTTTTATTATTGTTTTTTAAAGCCCTTGATCTGTCTCCTTTGCTGTAAAGAATAAAATAAATAAAACCGTCCCCCACATTGTAAGGGCGTGCGTGTTGTTACTGAAATTATATCGAACACACTCATCTTGGTAGAACATAAAACGAAAAAAAAATCCCTATACACCTTGAGCACCCACACCCTAAAAAATAATCAGTCTCAGCTCAATATTTTCCCCGCTGGTGGATCGGCTGCAGTGAAGTGTTCTGATCATGTCCACTTCTAGTTTTGTTTTTCTGGCCATCTAGTTGCTGACCTAAGGAGGGGCTTCTTAACCTCTTGTGAAACCCACCACTAATGTTCAGCCTTTGTTCACCCTCTCATCAAGGCTCAATAAATTTTACTGAGAGGCTTAAATGTTCAGTAAACCGGCTGACTTGCTCTCTCCAGTTCTGCTCAAGCTTATAAATTTCCATTAAAATTTAGAAGGATGCTTCCTTTGAATTTACCAAGTGTTGGCTCCTCCTAGTGCTTGGCCTTGCAGCAAAGATTTTTTACACATTCCCATGCCTATTCATTGTTCATAACATATATCCTTTTTTTTTTTTATTTCCTGTCACATATTTTCTGTACAGAGCAGTCTGGAATACGAAGGCTCTTTTGTTCAAAAATTTCACCACCACCAAAGAAATGTCTTGATATTTTCACATTGATTCGTTCTCCTTCGGGTGTCAGGAGGTCGTGTATTACTGATTGATCGACAGATTAGTTTGAAGTTTCAGCGATCAATTTATTGACTGATTGATTGATTGAGTATTTGTGTGTGTGTGTGTGTGTGTGTGTGTGTGTGTGTGTGTGTGTGTGTGTGTGTGTGTGTGTGTGTGTGTGTGTTTGTGCGTGGATGCATGCTTTGTTCGTGTTCTCTTCGTGTTTAGTGTGTGTTCCTGTATATTAGGCAGCATCGTAGCGTTCCTTTATGTAATCTTTTAGTAACCTGTAAGTGTACGGGGAAGTGCTGATGAGGGGCCTCGACGCATGGCACTGCAATTACTCATCATAGGGAAGGTTACCAGCGATGATGTAAGGACGTGACTGGCATTGACGGACGCGGCGGGTGGGGGTGCATGCCGGGGTGGTGATGGGGGTGGGGTGGGGGGGAAGGTGTTCCAGTCGTTTTCTCTCGTAATGATTTTGCTGCACGAGGGTGATGGACACTTACGGTCATATTTGATGTGAGTAATATGAGCTGTGGTATGGTAATTTTCATGAAGTTACGAGCAGAGGGATAGTGTGTAAGGGAAGTGTTAGTGGTTCTGCGATTGGTAAAGGAATACAGGAGGAAGCGTGGGAGACTAGAGTTTTATGGCGTTGGAATGAGTGGCGATAACTCTTTAAGGTCTTCAGCATTTGGGAAGAAGAGTGTAGAGATGCCGTTTGATCTCGGGCCGGGGTGTTTGGTGGGTGGGTGGGTCTTTGGATCATGAAGTGAGGTACAGAGTAAGTGTGGCAGAGTTTGCTGGGTTTTAGAGCATTGGAAGGAATATACTGGACGGTAAAGGTCATAAAATTCGTTCTTCGTTCAGCGACTCCCGGAATCGTCAGGCACCTGCATTTTCAAGGAGTTTCGGTGATCGTAATCTTGATTTAGTGGAAAGGCAGCAGCATTGACGGTGTGGGGGACATGGATCTTGCTAAAGCTTTGTTTGTGTAGCTGTTGTGTAAGATTTAACACACACACAGACACACACACACACACACACACACACACACACACACACACACACACACACCGCCATTCCTAGTTTTTCCTCTTGACATCTTTGATTATCTTTTGAACATGTCGAAGTCGAAATATGAAGTAAAATGTTCTACAAAAACATAGTTCAGGAACGTATTCATTTACTAAATAGATATAATAAAGTTTATATCATCATTATAAGGAGTAATAGCAGTACTTGCAATAATAATAATGATAATAATAATAATAATAATAATAATAATAATAATAATAATAATAATAATAATAATAATAATAATAATAATAAAAGTAATAATAGTAACAATAATAATAATCATAATAATAGTAATAAGATAGTAATTACAGTGCACTTACAAGAAAATCAATAGAAACAGTATTCCTTTACCTGTACAAGTGTTAAATGTTAACCTTCATATAAGACATTAATAGCGTTTTCTAAAATAATTTCGTTTTGTTGTGCCCCACGGTCACAGAATAGCTGGTGACCTTGAGGCGGTGAGCAACACAGAGGTGAAGTGGAAAGTCATGTTGCCGCCGACGGTCAGGTTGAGGCGTAAGGCGGCAGCACCGGAGCCACTCCCCGCCGAGGGTACGCGCGTCGAGTCAATGGCCGAGGGTACGCGCGTCGAGTCACTGGCCAAGGGTACGCGCGTCGAGTCACTGGCCGAGGAAACATAAATTTGGGCCGTACTACTAAACGTTTCGTCACTTAAATTCACATATTTGACAAGGCTTTCGTAGGAGTATTGGGCATTTCCAGGAGTAGTTTTATGGCCCTGTTGGTAGTTTGACCCTTCTTCTGTACCGTGAACCTAAAGAAACACTCATTAGAACCCGACTGACTCCCTCTTTGACCTTTAGAAATAGCCGAGGTGAGAGCCGAAAGTGTCTTATAATGCCGACCAAAGAGTCAAGATTTAGCGAATCATTTTATTCACTGACACGCTAATATATGCTGGTCCAAAACTATCACACTCTTTAGATAGTTTTTTTAAGGATCTGAGTAATATTTTATTGTACTGTTGCACGCCTGTCTCTATCAGCCAAATAACTAACCAACCAAAGTGTAAGCGTTCAAGAATAAGTAAACGGTACGAAGATAGAGGTGGTGGTGGGAGTCCGGGAGAATACTTCGTTTGTGTGTGTGTGTGTGTGTGTGTGTGTGTGTGTGTGTTAGTGAGTGAGTGAGCTATAGCATACGACACTAAGCTCTTATTCTTCCTGACATTTGAATTGTGGCTCAGAGAAAATCACTAAAGAATCTTGACGTACTACTTTTTATCATTAGCCTCTCCTTTGGGTAGGGACTGCAGGTCACTGGGCAGATGTAGCACCTGCACGCCTCTCGCCACCAACACCCCGGGCAAGAGTGGACCTCCTACCGGTCTTCGCGGCACCTCAACGGACGCCTCACAAATCATCTGCTTTATGATTGATGACGGTAGTGGCTGTTAGGCCTATGGGAACGACTCAGGGAGAAACGGGTTGCTAAGCTTCGGTGCCCTGCTTAAGGTTCCTCCTCAATGGGCTGCTTTCCCCCCTCCCCTCCCGCCACTCTCACACAGTGTAGTCGTGCCTACGATGTGTTGTTTATAAGATGGTAACTAATGACGTAATGTCATGTCAGTATGTAGTAATATTAGTTGGATTGCATGTAATGTCTTAATGTAATAGTGGTTTATGTATTATGATGCTACATGTTTGTATTAAGATAAGATATTAACTGTAATGGTAACTGTAATGGTAGAAAATGTATGTGAGGAGTTTGGTACGTGTGGTGGGGTGGCGATGGGCGCCTCAGAGTCCATGAGTCAGCGCGTAGAGTCAGCGCATAGACGCCGAACTCAGCATAATCTTCAGATAATTGGGAACAGTGATTGATGTCATGCCTGACCCAAGGGTCAGATACGGCGCCATAGCAGGCCTTGCCTCAAGCGAGGAGGACAGACGCTAGGCGAGAAGAAGAGAGACAGGAGCGTGGGTGTCCTGCCCGTGGCGAGGAGACGAGAGACAAAGGGAGCGCAAGGCTCTTACGACGGATTACGAAGCTATTATTAGACCCCTCAATAATTGTGAGTTTTTTTTTTTTTTTTTTTTTTTTTTACGTTGTTGCCTATTGCGCCGGTAGGCATCTTCCCGGTGGGGCCTAATGGTCGGCCCAAGGCTTCTTCCAGATGGGGCATGATGGTCGGCCCAGCCCGTTCTGGCGCAGGCGAGTGTTTATAGTGGCGCCATCTTGCATTGGCTCATGCTGCCCCCCGGAACTCGTTCTTGATTCGCTTGGACGGCTTCCTCTAGAGTCCGGGTTGATGGGTGGTCTTCAGGACAGCATGTGGGTAGTTTTAAGCCACTCGGCGGTGACTGAAAAATCCGAGTGGTAGCGTGAGGATTCGAACCCGCGTCGTCCATCACGCGGCGAATGTGGGTCCAGTACGCTATCACTTCGGCCACCGCCTACCCACAGTATTATAAGTTTGACGTTTGGTGTATTTGATGTGGCTGCATTAATTGTATTGTGTTGATTGACACGTGCTGATGAGTTGTACTCTTTTACCTCACTCAGGTTTACACGCATATTAAAAGCGAGTAAAACAAGACGGGTCTTCTGATTTATCCTGCCCAAGCCGCCAGTGGCGGCTACAGTAAATATACAGTGGTGCCGCGAACAGGTGCTGTGACGGAAAACGTATAAGAGAAGCGGATCTCCCCAGAATGTAGGCCACGGCACCAGACTTACCCTCGACCATTAAGGGCTATTAGGTAAAAGAAGCAGTGGCGCAGAGAGGTCATTCGTCCGGGTGTCTTCTAAAAGTCAGTCGTGATTGGGCTGGGTGGGGCTCCTCCCTCGTAAAGCTGCACTCTTACCAGTATGTTTACAGCGCCCATAAAGAAAGGGTTTGTCATTATCGGTATTTTTTTTGCTACGATGCGAGTCAGACTTTTCCTTCGTAACGGTGCTGAAGAAAAGGAACATCACTACATCCTGATCTTTTCTTTTTTGTTTGTTTGTTTGTTTACAGCACAGGAAGCAACTCAAGGGCAACAAAGAGAAAGTGTGAAAAAAAGCCTGTTTTCAGGAGGGACTTTTATTCCCTAACATTTTTTTTTTACAGCTAAGGAGACAGTTCAAGGGCGTAAAAAAAAAGTCCGGTACTTACTGCTTCTGAATAGAAGTCAAAGGAGTGTCCAAAAAGAACCAACAGCAAAATGTACACAAACAGGCGAACATGACCACACATCTTTCATGTCCCGGAGGCAAAAGGCGAGATGCGAGACAGGACGTACAGCCACCAGCAAAAGCTCTGTCAGATAATGAACCCAACTCTAAAAGGCTGAAAGACTCGCTGATCAGATAGCTGAGTGGAACCGAAAGTCGAGGATTGCCAAGAGTCAGGTGCTTTTGGGCTTTATCGAAATCGGCGTTGTGAATGTGTGTTCGGGGACCTTGATTTATAGAGATGTATCATTGTACTTGGAGAGAGAGAGAGAGAGAGAGAGAGAGAGAGAGAGAGAGAGAGAGAGAGAGAGAGAGAGAGAGAGAGAGAGAGAGAGAGAGAGAGAGAGAGAGAGATGGCAATCTACTAGTACAGTGCGCGCTATTGGATATTTGGGTATGAAGTTAACGACGCCCCTGAACTCGGGGGTCGATACCTACTGATTATTACGATCAAACATGTGTTAAGATCTCCGTAATAAAGGAGCGGCTTCTCGGCTATCGCTGGCGACATCAGTTACGAATATGACAGTGAAAGCTCACAAATAATCCTTTCTCTTTCGTAAATGCAAGATGGCGCCACTATAAACACTTGCCTGCGCCACAACGGGCTGGGCCGACCATCAGGCCCCACCTGGAAGAAGCCTTGGGCCGACCATCAGGCCCCACCTGGAAGAAGCCTTGGGCCGACCATCAGGCCCCACCGGGAAGATGCCTACCGGCGCAATAGGCAATAACGTAAAAAAAATAAAAAAATCAATACAGCATTTATAACAGTAATTCACATATGGAAGAGGGACTACGGAGCTGCATTTTGTTTATTGTGCTTCTAATGGAAGGTTTCATTTTCTTGATAAGTCTAACGCACACACTCAACAATCTGCTACACATACGATGCAATAATATGATACTCAGAATACCTCACTACGAATGATGCAAACCTTGGCTCTGTCATGTCATAGTAATAGGTCCATCATCATAGTGACAGTAATAAGACATATATTGATAATCTTCGAAATATTTGCATTACCAAAGAGAACATGCCCAGCCCTTCTTTACCCTCCCATTCACAGGCAAACCCCCAGTGCTCGTCATGCTCCCCTCGGGCCGATGATCCCCTTCGACCCCTATATCGGCCTTGTAACAATGATCTGCTGATTGCCTATAGAAAAAAAAAATTCCTCTACAGTCTACACCAACTACCAGAAGTCAACAGGAACTCTGTGTTTGGTGCTTCAGTTCATGTATCGGTGAGTCCCAAGGTTCATTAATTGGCAGGTCAGGCGACGGAGCTTTTTTGGCGTCTGCACACATTGATTACGATGTCCGATGCTGTCTATGTGTACCCTACACTTCATCACCCAGTTGTCCTTGGCGTGGGGTTTCGCGGCGCCCTTGGGCTATGAACGTTTCCTAATGGTCGCGGCATGACTTGGAAGACTGACCCAACTAGTTTATCGCGTTTATGTTGGTCAACTGTTCCATTCTTATACATTCATAATTTTTCTTATATGTGAAGTATCACCAACAGTTGATTACTTATACGATAAGTTATCGAACTGCCATGTTGGGGTGATTGAAATTCAGGAAAGTCTGATTAATGATAGTTTGCTTGGATGTGTTGATGGTGTCGTAGCTTTAGTTGTTTTGTACCGAATGGACTGTGGGTGTACTTCTGACTCAGGAAGTGTGAGGGACGTCATCGTCTGTAGGAAGTCGCTTCAATATGCACTGTCCTCCTCCCTTAAGGCTATGCTCTCTCAAAACGCTTAAGCAAGAACAATAACTTGTAACATATATATTTATGTTGCAACTTGGGGGCAGACAATGAAAGCGACCGACAATGAGGAAAGAAACATTCGTCGTTGTCCGTCTGTTTACCTGTCTGTTTTTTTCTTACCAAAATACCTAAAAACCTGATGAATATATTTACCAGTTCCACATGGGTGGACATCCCAAACATTTACACAGCTCCCTCCACACACACATGACGGCCGTGCTGCGTGCGCCAAGTGCCGGAGGCGGTGACAGTGAAAACGTGTAAGAAAGTATTAAGGGTTATGAATATTTTCCAGTTATCATTCCTCCATTTTTCGCACTTCTTAAAAAAATATACGTTAATCAGAAATAGAAAAAAAGAGTCTGGATAGAAACTATAAAACTTAATCTGTTGTTTGCTCAGCACGTAAAGGAAAATTGAGCTGCTTCTCCGTCACAGATTTACGTAGAAAGTTAATTAGTACGTACCACGCACACAAACACACTCACACACACAATAAAACTTTCTTTCTGTGTGTGTGTGTGTGTGTGTGTGTGTGTGTGTGTGCTTTCCTCATAACATCTGATAATGAAGACGTTGAGGATTGTTTCGACACAGCCACTCAGCGCGGCCGGTCGGCTTAGAGAGAAAGGCGGCGACTCTCTCCTCAGTCTTCATAAATAAAAGCGGATCAACAAAGTAGCTTCTCCCGCGACGCCACCGATGAACAACTCTGCGGGGGGTCCTACCTGCCCGCCGCACCCTGCCAAGCTCCCCCCTTTCCCCCCCCCCCCCCCCCCCACCCCACCCCGCTCCATCCGTCCCATCGCGGTTGTGAGAAGGGCAAAGGGACTGAAAGGAGTGTTATGTAAACCTCTCCCATTTTTTTTCATAAAGACAGGTGTGCTAGGATAATGTGTGCTGGAAAAAAGGTCTGTCAAAGATAAATCCGTGGAACTCAGTATTCAAGTATTATTCACTAGTGAAAGTTGTTCGTGACAGACTGGTAGGCATCTGGGCAAACAGACAGACGAGCAACGGACAGACACACACAACTAGAGACAAAGACATGAAAGAACACACACACACACACACACACACACACACACACACACGCTCTCTCTCTCTCTCTCTCTCAAAAGAAGCTGTCAATTTTAAACCCCCGGTTGACCAGGCGTTTCAAATTAAGTATTTACGGAGAAACTACTCACTGCCCGTAACTCTTGGTTGGTGTCTTCCTGCAGTAGGTAGGAAGACACCTACCGAACGGGCGCAAGCCACTACCGGTGAGGTATATATGGGAGGAGAGAAGGGAGCTGAAGCCCTCCAAAGACCCTTCCCATGTCCTCACTAACCGTTTCCCTATTGTCTCACCAACACCGGAGAGTAGTTCAGCATGTTCTCTAAAGACAGATCCTCTCTTTATCCACACCACACTGCATTCACACAACATATACACCTTTTCCCAAAATTAAAATTTCAAAATGGCGCACCTACACCAAGCCTCGGAGTCCCCGCCTGGGGGGGGGGGACCACAAATTCCCCCAGGGAGGACTCCCCTTCTGGCTGCCGACCCGAGAGGTGTCTTGATAACTCCTCGAACCTCTTTCTTCTCAATTTCGGCAACATTCGCGGTCTTCGCTCTAATTTTCATTCTGTGGAACATCATCTCTCCTCCTCTAAACCTCACCTTCTCTTCCTTACCGAAACACCGGTTTCTGAGGCTACTGACAGCAATCTCTACTCTGTTCCCTCCTACTATCTCTATCCTAAATTTCAATCCAAAGCTGGATGTTGCGCCTACGTGCGCAACGACATAACTTGCTCTCGTGCCCACGACCTTGACTCTTCTGAATTTTCCACCATCTGGCTAAGACTTCATTGTCATTCTATTACTAAATACATATGTGCTGTTTATCTCTCACCTAACTCTACCAACTATGTAAAATTCTTTGACTATTTGAGTTCTAAAGTGGAGCACATCTTGACCCACTCTCCCTTCACTGAAATCTCCATCCTAGGAGATTTCAATGTTCACCACCAGCTTTGGCTTTCATCCTCTTTCACTGACCATCCTGGTGAACAAGCCAACAACTTTGCTATCCTCAACGACCTAGAGCAGTTAGTCCAGCACCCTACACGTATTCCCGACCGTCTTGGAGACCGGCCCAACATTCTAGACCTCTTCCTTACCTCAAACCCTTCTGCTTATTCTGTCAAACTGTTCTCTCCGTTGGGCTCCTCCGATCACAATCTTATTTCTGCATCCTGTCCAATCGCTCCTGTACACCCTCTGGACCCACCGAGGAGGCGATGCTTCTGGCATTTTACTTCAGCTCGGTGGGACGACCTGAGGATGTACTTTTCCGATTTCCCGTGGAATGATTATTGCTTCCAGGATAGAGACCCCTCTGTGTGTGCTCAGCGCATCACAGAGGTGATTGTCTCTGGAATGGAGGCATACATTCCTCGTTCTTTCTCTACTCCTCACGCTAAAAAGCCTTGGTTTAATCACGCTTGTTCTCGTGCTGTCAATGATAGAGAGGTAGCTCACAAAAGGTACCAGAGCCTTCAAACTAATGCTAATTATGAACTTTACATTTCTGCCCGAAATCGTGCCAAATATATTCTCCGACTAACCAAAAATTCTTTCATTAATAGAAAATGCCAAAACCTTGCTTTCTCTAACTCTTCCCGTGAGTTCTGGCATCTAGCCAAAAACATCTCCTCCAACTTCACTTCTTCATCTTTCCCTCCACTCCTCAGTCCTGACGGCAACACTGCCGTCTCATCTATCTCTAAGGCTGAACTCTTCTCTCAAACTTTTTCTAAAAACTCCACTCTGGACAATTCTGGGCATATTCCTCCTACTCATCCCCCCTCTGACTCCTTTATGCCTGTTATAAAGATTCTTCAAAATGATGTTTTCTATGCCCTCTCTGGCCTCAATCCTCAGAAGGCTTATGGACCTGATGGAGTGCCTCCTATTGTCCTTAAAAACTGTGCCTCCGTGCTGTCACCCTGCCTGGTCAAACTCTTTCGCCTCTGCCTGTCAACATCTACCTTTCCTTCTTGCTTGAAGTATGCCTTCATACAGCCTGTGCCTAAGAAGGGTGACCGTTCCAATCCCTCAAACTACCGTCCTATAGCTTTACTTTCTTATCTATCTAAAGCTTTTGAATTAATCCTTAACCGGAAGATTCAAAAGCACCTTTCCACTTCTGACCTTCTATCTGATCGCCAGTGTGGGTTCCGCAAGGGGCGTTCTACTGGTGATCTCCTAGCCTTCTTAACTGACTCTTGGTCATCCTCTCTTAGCCGTTTCGGTGAAACTTTTGCTATTGCGCTGGACATATCAAAAGCTTTTGATAGGGTCTGGCACAAATCTTTGCTTTCCAAATTACCCTCCTACGGTTTATATCCTTCTATCTGTACCTTTATCTCCAGTTTCCTTTCTGACCGTTCTATTTCTGCCGTGGTAGACGGTCACTGTTCTTCCCCTAAATCTATTAACAGTGGTGTCCCACAGAGTTCTGTCCTATCTCCCACTCTTTTTCTGTTGTTCATTGATGATCTTCTTTCCAAAACGAACTGTCCTATCCATTCCTACGCCGATGATTCCACTCTGCATTACTCAACTTCTTTTAATAGAAGACCCACCCTACAGGAACTTAACGACTCAAGGCTGGAGGCTGCAGAACGCTTAGCCTCAGACCTTGCTATTATTTCCGATTGGGGCAAGAAGAACCTGGTGTCCTTCAACGCCTCAAAAACACAGTTTCTCCACCTATCCACTCGACACAATCTTCTAAACAACTATCCCCTATTCTTTGACAACACCCAGCTATCACCTTCCTCAACACTAAACATCCTCGGTCTATCCTTAACTCAAAATCTCAACTGGAAACTTCATATCTCATCTCTTACTAAATCAGCTTCCTCGAGGCTGGGCGTACTGTACCGTCTGCGCCAGTTCTTCTCCCCTGCACAGTTGCTGTCCATATACAGGGGCCTTGTCCACCCTCGTATGGAGTATGCATCTCATGTGTGGGGGGGCTCCACTCACACAGCTCTTCTGGACAGAGTGGAGGCTAAGGCTCTTCGTCTCATCAGCTCTCCTCCTCATACTGATAGTCTTCTACCTCTTAAATTCCGCCGCAATGCTGCCTCTCTTTCTATCTTCTATCGATATTTCCACGCTGACTGCTCTTCTGAACTTGCTAACTGCATGCCTCCCCCCCTCCCGCGGCCCCGCTGCACTCGACTTTCTACTCATGCTCATCCCTATACTGTCCAAACCCCTTATGCAAAAGTTAACCAGCATCTTCACTCTTTCATCCCTCACGCTGGTAAACTCTGGAACAATCTTCCTTCATCTGTATTCCCTCCTGCCTACGACTTGAACTCTTTCAAGAGAAGGGTATCAGGACATCTCTCCTCCCGTATTTGACCTTGCTTTCGGCCACCTCTTTTTTTTTTTTTTTTAGGAGCAGCGAATAGCGGGCTTTTTTTTATTATTGTTTTCTTTTTTGTGTGTGCCCTAAAGCTGCCTCCTTTGTTGTAAAAAAAAAAAAAAAAGCCTTCTCCAAGGTATGCGAAAAATACATTACTGCGATAAATGTTTTCACCGTAAATCGTGTGGCTTTCCTTCATTCCTTGATTGCGGGGGAAAGTTCAGGAAAGTATAGAATTATGTAACCATCATCGTCACAGCTCGCCGCCCTTTCCTCTCCCCGCTGAAAGCTTGATAAATGTGTGGTCGCCTCATCCCAAACGCCAAATAAAATAAAGCCAACTTTTTGAAGCCTTCCTTTAGTAGGCGCCAGACGTAAAGAATTCGACGGGAAGTGTCGACTGGATTCGGCGGTCAGTAAGGAATTCTAATTATTATTTATATTTTTTCTTACCGGTGAAGAGGTATGGATTAAGTCGGGAGGTCTTAAATCCCGGGGATCTGCTTAATAAAATCAACCTTTCATTGAGGGAAGTCGACCTCGGTAGGTAGATAAGGTTAAGCTGACAGTAAGGTTGTGGCTTAATGTCAGACTTCTCTGTGTGCCGCGGATTATAGGCGAGATAAGTGGAGGAATCACCCACGGCCGCCTCCTGCCTCTTTACTCGTCGAATGATCAAGGGGCAGGAACCTCTAAGGCGATGGCAGATGTATTGTTAGACTTAGAAAAGAGTCAGAGTTAAGTGCGAACCTTGTGTAACCTGTTAGTGAGAGGGGAAAGGGGTCTGAGGGAAGGAAGGAAGATTTGATAAAACAAAAGAGTGGAATTTGAATGGAATAAACTTACATGACTCAGCACTGGAAACTTCATTGGCTAACTATGATGAAGTTTTCGTAGGTGCTGGTGAGACCCCGTTAATTATAGCTTGGTGGAATTTCACGGTCGGGAGGTGAGGTTGGCTCGCCCTACAAGTAACGCTGAAATAATGAGTTTCTTTAATTGAAGTCGGCCGCACACCGGAGCAGTTTGTTCACGAACTGCATTATAATATGTAAACTTTTCCCCAGTAAAAATGATAAGTTACCTTTTGTGTTGTAATATTAACTTAAACGCACATGGGTTTTTTTTAGCCCCCCCCCCCCCCCCCTAAGCATTCTTCTCTGTTTTCCCGGTATTTTATCTCTATAGACCTACTTGGTACTTTGGGAGACCACTAAGAAATAAACACTTATAAGCATCTAACAGATAATTCTTTCCGTTGCAGGAGCCAAGATGGCGGCGAGCCCTTGCCGTGGTGCAGGGCGTGGCGTCCAAGGGGTACTGGCTGCTCCTGCTGCTTCTCTTGCTGCTGCCGCCACCACAGGCCGCCGCCGCCGGGCCCCCCGCGGAGAGCCAAGGTGAGTCTCCGCCCGTCACGCCAGAGGAGGTGCCGGCCGTGGAAGTCTTGGGGCAGGAGGAGTATAGTTACAACACCAGCAGCGTCCAGGGCGACTCTCCGCTCCTGCCTGACGACGCCGACGATTTCCTTCCGCCCATCATATCAACAGAGGCGCCCTTGGAGAACCCGAGTCCGCCAGGTGAGGTGCGGCTGCCTGGCCCGCCCGCTGCTGCCTGCTGTCTCGCCGCACGGCCTCTACTAACACCTGACTCGGGCGTCGCTGGGGATGCGGGTGGTGGTTGTATTAATGGTTGTTGTTGTTGTTGGTGGTGGTAGTGGTGGTGTAGGTGGTACTATATAGTGCTGGTAATGGTATTGTTGCTGGTAATAATATTGGTAATGGTATTCCTGTTGATATTAATGGTGGTGTTGATGGTGGTAAGATTAATATTGTCATTGGTATTGGAATTTTACGGTTTATGGAGGTAGTGATGATAGTGATGGTGGAAGTATTTTGTGTGATAGTTGTTGGTGGTGGTCATGTTGCCGCTACTGCTTGTGGTGGGGGCGGGTGACAGGGCTGTTGATAAACTATAAAGGAATAGATAAAATATTCTTAATTCTTTTGAATGGCAACTATTCGCAAATAAATCTTGATAAATAAGAAAAAATAACCGTGCTTAACTTTTATTTCATGCACAATGCGTGGATAACATGCCTTGGGTTCTTTATACATTAGTTATTTCCCAGTGTGTCGCGTAGGTACTCTTTCCTTCCATATCTGTTCCCTTTATCCCGTGTCCGTCCATTGCGATTTCTTAATTTTAGTTGCCTTTCTGCCTACTACACCCCTGGATTGTTTCTAATGAGACCAGAAGACATCCAATTCCTACTTGCTCTATTATTATTATTATTACTACTATTATCATCATCATCGTATATAGTAGTAGTATTTCAACTAGTATTAGCCTATGCCTCCCCATGTTGTACTCAGTCTTTCACCGCTAAATACAAAGTTCTCATTTACTACTCAACGGCAGGTTTTATAGTTTTTCACCTTCTTTGAATTCCACATATAGTACTTTACACCTAATTACTTTTTTTGCTTTGCACATTTGCGTCATATTATTACTAACAGTGGACATCAGATTGTTGGATCATTATTACAGTAAATATGAGATACATGGATAATTTTTAGAGGTGTTCATCATCTAGTAAAGTGGTTCGTGGAAAGTTGATATCATAGGAATAAGGTCTGGAAACACGTAGTTGGAACTTGGAGTATGCGCGTTGTGCTGAGTTTTTCCGTGGCTATGGTCTAAGAGTCTACAGGAACTGTCAAAGGGAAATCAAGAATGAGCTCGAGAGGCAGCATGAGCCAAGAATAGATGGCGTCGCTATAAACACTTGCCTGCGCCACGGTGGGCTCGAGCCGACTACCAGGCCCCCAAAGAAAGCCTACCGGCACCATAGGCCAAGCTGTAAAAAAATATATAAATAAAGGTAGTAGCAGCAGCAGTAGTAGTAGTAGTAGTAGTAGTAGTAGTAGTAGTAGTAGTAGTAGTAGTAGTAGTAGTAGTAGTAGTAGTAGTAGTAGTAGTAGTAGTAGTTTTCTTGTACTGTTTTCCAATATATTTAAAAAGGTGTAATGTACAATATGACCGTAACTGGTGAGTAAAGGATAAGCGTGCCGTAAAAAGGGTTGCCCTTAACGTCTAAATTTGCATTCCCTGGAAAGGCGGACGATGCGAGTAGACTTCATTAAAGTTTATAGATGGGTGACGGCCTTTGATGAGGGTCTGCTCGTAAAAGGGCATGCACTCTTAGCCATGGGTCGTTAGATCAATATAGATTTGTTAAACATGCAGGCAGGAATTGGTTTGCTAATAGAATGGTAGTCGAATGGAAGAGGCTTGGCAGTCGTGCATGTGGTGAATTTCACTGTGATAGGCACACTATTATTAATAGGTAAGGTAAATTCATTAATAGGATAATATTTTTATTGTAAAGGTTTTCATTGATAAGATAAGAAATACAGCTGGAGCTCCTCCCCTGAAGGTGTAATAAGAGCGACCCTCACTGAAGGGT
>NW_026112065.1:200000-270000 GCF_024679095.1 Eriocheir sinensis
AAAATATAGCGTTTGTTTATTAAGCCCCTATAAGTTGTTGTATTATGCAGTCTATAAAAGCCCGTCGGTATTTAGTAAACATGAAGTGAGTTTCGATCCTGGATGTTACTTTGCGCGACCATTTAACGCCTCGGTGAAGAAGCGTGGCGCAGGGTACAAAAGCGCAAACTAATGTGGCAAACAAATAGTGATGAAATTTTGCAGGTGGTCGATGTTGTGGGGGAAGTAAACATCGCAGTACTTGCAGACTCGTAAATTTTTTCACCCGTCGCCTTTGGTGTTGCTAATTCTACCCACGCACACACAGGCGGGAGGAATTATTATGTCTTTTGAGGCGGCGTTTAACGCACGCACACTCTTTGACTTATCTGCGGTGTCGTGTTCAGAAACCGGAAAATTAATTACTGTAAAGACAAATATTAAAAGATACTTGGATTCGTGTCAAGGGGAACAGTTATATAACTTCACAGAAGGAATGGTCGATAAAAATGCGTGATAGACATTACAGACTAAAAGCCCAGTCATCAGTGGTCTTGGAGAGATGCGTGCAGTTTTCATTGCTGTTGGGATAAAACGGAGCTCTGCCCAAAGTTGCGCGTTTAAGGAAAACCACGCCCCTCCCCTTGCTGGTGCGGAAACCATAAAACTAACCTTATCTTCTGAATCTCATAAATAGGTGTGTGTGTGTGTGTGTGTGTGTGTGTGTGTGTGTGTGTGTGTGTGTGTGTGTGTGTGTGTGTGTGTGTGTGTGTGTGTGTGTTTGTAAGTTCATCATGATGTTTTTTTTTCTGAAAGTTTATATTTGTGATTTCCTACATTTTGAAACGAATCAGCTCATCCGTAAAAGACACCATCATATTAATTTCACAAGTTGCGTTTTCTTCTGTGTCGATTTTGAAAACAGTGCATTTGATATACTTTTCAGTATTGCATTTTGCATTGAAAATACCTTTAAAAATATTTTATTCTCAAGATATAACTAACCTGTTTCAGATGCTGGAAGCCACTGTATATCTATCACTGATATATTTACTCCAAGCACTGTTTACATCCATCTGTATAAAAGAAAGTCAAACACGACTAACGTAATATATTGCAAGCTTACATGCATGTTTATTGTAAATAAGCCTAACTAAAATTAATCGCGTCCACATCCAATTGGCAAGGTCTTAAAATATGCTTCAGTATGGCTGCGTTAACGTGCCAAATATTCTTAAGTAAAAAAAATAAAAAAAGACGGACAAACAACTTTCAGACTCAGTCAGTATATGAATATTAACGTCACTCTAAACCTCTTTACGTTGGTTTACGTGTACTAAGCTGGGCCGTGTGTGGACTTGTGCTGAATAAAAAGCTCGACAGCGGCAAGAGTGGCCTGCCAATGGGAAGAAGTTGAAATTTGTGCAGAAGTGTCCTGCGGCTAAATTGAAAACTGCGGAATGTGTTGGTACAAAGTTAACGATGGAGATAAGCGTGCGAGATACAATATTGTGACTTGAGAGAGAGAGAGAGAGAGAGAGAGAGAGAGAGAGAGAGAGAGAGAGAGAGAGAGAGAGAGAGAGAGAGAGAGAGAGAGAGAGAGAGAGAGAGAGAGAGAGAGAGAGAGAGAGCCGTAGATGAAGTAAAAACGGCCAAACAAACAAACAAACGGTCAGATGCACAAACACGTGAAAAACAAACAAACGGACATACGAAAAAACATTCCGACACTCAGATGAGATAACAGACGGACCAACAGAGACATAGAAAGACGGAAAACAGATTCATAAGCAAACAAACAGGTAGACAGAAACGGGGAGATAAGAGAGCAAGCGCCCATTGTAATAGTAACTCATTTATCTCCCTTGCCGCTTTGTGAACTGTTTTGAGCATGTTGAGAGTTGATTGGGTCCGCGTTGGATCTGCCTGACGAGGTGTTGCTTGCGGGTGTCAAGAGCCTTGGGTTTGGGTGTTAATTTATGAAGCTTGATGATCCATCGGGAGGAAGTTGGTAAAATTGTGTTGTATGTTAATTGCTGCGTTTTCTTAATGACGAAGCAAAGCTGTGAGCTGTGAAATGCAACTCCTTTCTGTTGTATTGTTAAATAATAATGATAATTTGGGGGTGTAGTGGTAGTAGTAGCTGTAGCAGTAACATTAAAATCAGCAGTGGAAACAGTAGCAAAGGCAGGAACATTGTGATTATGGTGGTAACTGTGGAGGCAATACTAATTATAACTGTACTAATTCACTAACTGACTGCAATACTAACTCTACTAATTCACTAACTAACTGCAATACTAACTCTACTAATTCACTAACTAACTGCAATACTAACTGTACTAATTCATTAACTAACTGCAATACTAACTCTACTAATTCACTAACTAACTGCAATACTAACTCTACTAATTCACTAACTAACTGCAATACTAACTGTACTAATTCACTAACTAACTGCAATACTAACTGTACTAATTCACTAACTAACTGCAATACTAACTCTACTAATTCACTAACTAACTGCAATACTAACTCTACTAATTCACTAACTAACTGCAATACTAACTGTACTAATTCACTAACTAACTGCAATACTAACTCTACTAACTCACTAACTAACTGCAATACTAACTCTACTAATTCACTAACTAACTGCAATACTAACTCTACTAATTCACTAACTAACTGCAATACTAACTGTACTAATTCACTAACTAACTGCAATACTAACTACTAATTCACTAACTAACTGCAATGCTAACTCTACTAATTCACTAACTAACTGCAATACTAACTCTACTAATTCACTAACTAACTGCAATACTAGCTCTACTAATTCACTAACTAACTGCAATACTAACTCTACTAATTCAGTAACTAACTGCAATACTAACTCTACTAATTCACTAACTAACTGCAATACTAACTCTACTAACTCACTATTGTTTTAAGCAAACCACTCATTCCTATTTCTAACAAGTCATAAAGCAATGTCCACTAGATAACATAGACAACCCAGCAAGTTTTCAAAATACAATCTTTCTTCCTTTTCTGCATTTCTTCCTATACCTACAAATACAACATAAACAATCCAGAACGTTTTCAAGCACTAAAATTTCTTTCCCATTAACAGTCCTTCCTCTGCTTGCCGGCCCCCATCATCCCTCCCTTCCCCTCGGCGGCAGGCTGCTCCATATCAAGTTCCCACTCTTCATCTTCGTGCTACATATCTTCCCACGCCTGCCGGCCACCCTTAACCTTTTCTTCCCTTGGGCGGGCAGGATGCTCTTTTTTTCTATCCTTGCATACCCCCTTCCTACACGTGACTCTCCCCCGTGAGTGCTGTCCTTTCATCTTCCACCTTTGATTAGATAGTTAGTGTAGCTTGTCACAAACAGCCTCGTCAGGACCAGCAGGTCTGCTGTTGTTTGTTCTTTTTTTTTGTTTCTTTGCGTGACTTTCTTTTCCCCTTGGCGGCAGGCTGCTCCTCGCCGCTCGGCCTCACTACCGGCGACGTCCTGGACTGGCAGATCTCCGCCTCGTCGTCCTACCCGGCGACGTGGGACGCGGGCTGCCAGGTCAAGTACGCCCGCCTGCACCAGCCTAATGGCCGGGCGTTGTGTGCCGGCAGGAGGGCCGCCGGCGAGTGGGTCCTCGTGAATCTCGGTGTGCCGGCCAAGGTAAGAATTAGTAGATTGACCCTTGACCCGGTAGCAGCGACGGGCCAAATTTGTGCCATGAGATAAACCCCTAAAAATAGATGATACGTAAACTGATCACAAATGCTTTGATATATATTATGAAATGGTTTGTGTGAGTGATGATTTTTCTCATTTTTTTCGCTTAGAGGGACCATTAAGAAACATGATCCCCGCTGCTACCGGGCTGAGAGCAAATCCATATCCTGCCGCGTGTGCACTAGTGTCCTACAATCTGATGTGCCGCAGTTAATTGTTTTCTTTATCTCTATTACCATTCTTGTTTTCGTTCACAGTATCAATAGCGTTTTACATTATTGCATCTATAGCAGGTATCGTAAACATAATTTTAGTTGGGTGCAGGTCTATTAAACTGTATCATGAACGGCTGTCATTATATTTTATCTCTATTACCATTCTTGTTTTCGTTCACAGTATCAATAGCGTAGTGCATTATTGCATCTATAGCAGGTATCGTAAACTTAGTTGGGTGCAGGTCTATTAAAGTGTATCATGAAAGGCTGTCATTGTTCTTTATTCAAATTTCCAGGTATAATAAACGAACCGGGCCGAAATATTTAATGCGCACGCTTGTATACCTGAATGGCGTCACTTATCCACTGAGATATAGAAACTGCAATAATAAATGTCGGCCCAGGTGGGTTAAGCTTTTTGATTTATTGCCTCGTCTAGAACGTTTGTGGGTAGCAGTTGCCTCTTTCGCGGCGTCCAGGTGGTCATGTTTTTGAGGAGAAACTGTAACCTTGCCGAGTCACCTGCCGTAAAGGGGAAAAAAAGCGTCGTCTCTGTTAACCGTGGTCAAGGATTACATGGTGCTGCTATGAGTCAGCAGAAAGCTTGCCTCGTGTACACGCTTGTCTCGCTTCCCACTCGGCGGCCGCGAACACCAGAAGCCACTCGACGGGGGGGTTGGGCGTCCGCTTCCAATTGTTTGTGTTGGGAAAAAAAAAGATCGGGCTTCAAAATTTACTAATGTTTCTCAGATACGCTTGCTGCTTTCTAGTTCAGACGCCTGCAGTGTTAGCTCTTTATGCGCTGGCTTTGTCGCTGGGCAGAGAAATGTTGCTTGCCTGTGGCTGCATATTATCTAAACTGATAGCCATAAGTATCCTCAAACTCGAATACCCCCAAAATTTCAGCAACTCTAACTTTTCTAAATTGTTCAAACGCATACGACGTTAAACGACTTTTAGGAATATTATATTGTTCAAAGACCGCTGAAAATTTACGCAACTTTAATGAACCAATATTTTTAGCAGTTTCTCTGATCGTCATATTCTGTTGTCTTGAAATGTTTCAGGTAGGACAGAGTTTCACTTTCGTTCATTTTTCCTTTCCCTTTTTCAGTGTTGCATCGAAATGTATCCTTGTTCAGTTTGACCATGGCTGCCACTGAGTCTGTTCTTCCACTCTCTGTAGGTGACCGGCCTCCTAACGCAGGGCAAAGGGGACGACGAGGAGTGGGTGACGTCCTTCGAGCTTTCCTACTCCCTAGACGCCTACCACTGGCACTTCGCTCGATACATCTACAACAACAAAAAGGTAAGTGTGTATTCGCTCATAGTTGGGTTGGTGTGCGTTGTTTGGTATGTGGCGTCACTGAGCAGCCTCCCCTGACCCGCAGCCATTCGTCCGGGACAAGAACACAGACTGACGCGCCCCAAGGATACTGTTCTGGCGAGGGGATAATGTTGTCATACCTGGCTGCTCATGGGCCGCCGCGTACAGCACATGGGCCGGCCCTGAGCCAGGCTAGATGTAGATTTGGTAATCTTTTGCGACAATGTCCGTCCGTGCGGGCGCGTACACACACACACACACACACACACACACACACACACACACACACACACACACACCGTGGTGGTGGTTGTGGTGGTGGTTGTGGTGGTGATGGTGGTGCTCATGTAGAGTGCGGGGCGGGGGGAGCGGTCGGGCTCTTGCTTCGACCAACCTTTGCTGGTGCCGCATGGGGGAAAGCTTGGTCCCTGAGCAGCAAAGTATCTAAAGGCCCATTTTGCAGCCATACATGTAATCTCCTCAGGCGGACAGGTCAGGCCTTGAACTTAGCATGGTGTCCCTCTTCAGAGCTTGGCCATCTGGCACCCAGTTTTCACCAGCCTTCCAGGGCCTTACGCCACGTATGGGCATATGGGTATATACAGTACCTGCATATACCCGTATACCTGACGACATAAGTGCAGTTGAAGCACCGCAGAGGCTCCGGGTTAGTCTCCTGACGGAGAATGTACTTTAAAAGCCTAAGTCAAAGGACTATGGGAGGGAATCTCCAGCTGGAACGTCACCTCCGCCTGCCGCATTGGCTCTGAGTGACATTGACCTGCCTTGTACGTACACCTCAGTGCGAAGCTGACGAACGGGTCCTCCAAGATGGGGTCAAGGGACTGGTGCCGGGATACCGTAAAACGACGTCCCGAGACCTGCCCTCCTCCTCATAAAGATTGATGGCCAACTGATTCTCCCTCGCCAAACGAGCGAGGGAGAAGGCGGTCTCCTCGTCAAGGGTTAAAAATAAGACCGAACCAAATTGCTTCTGCATCCTGATCTGTGAAGGTTTGAACATTCCCTCTTCAGCCTTCGATGCTGTCATCGTAGCGGTAGCAGACTATCTGACAGACCCAATAATCTGATGCAGGTCCTGGCGGCAAAGCGCGGTGGTGTCCTTCTCGAGGCGGGTTCAGTCCTCTTATTTTTCGACAAGAGGGAAGAGGTTGAGGTGCATCCATGGGGCGCCGCGGGCCACGGAGCGGCAGGAAAGGGGGAGGGCTTGTGTCCGCACTTTATCGTGTTTTATCTGTTCAATCTTACCTATCTTGCTATTAAAATAACCACTCAACTCTAACGACTCGCTGAAAATGATGATCTTCTTGATTATTAACGGTAAGATACATCACGCTGGCAGGGATGGGCATTGTACTCATACCTCTTCTTTTCCTAAAATTATCGTATGAAATGAACGTTGCTAACTGCAAATATCGCCTGTCCGATTTCATAATACATGTTATGGTGTAAAATTTACTTTCTTAGGTGGTTGCAGGTAGGTGAACGAGAGTTACTTTTGCAGGGACGTCTGGTCATTCGGCCTCTAGCGAGATGGGGCGTGGCACCTCTCTCCACCTTTTTTGCCTTTCCTGTTTTGTTGGCGGCAGTTATCTGTGTGTTCAAGCTCAATGGTTCCTCTTCTTGGCCGTGGTATTTGTTGTGTTGGCGGCAGTTATCTGTGTGTTCAAGCTCAATGGTTCCTCTTCTTGGCCGTGGTATTTGTTTTGTTGGCGGCAGTTATCTGTGTGTTGAAGCTCAATGGTTCCTCTTCTTGGCCGTGGTATTTGTTTTGTTGGTGGCAGTTATCTGTGTGTTGAAGCTCAATGGTTCCTCTTCTTGGCCGTGGTATTTGTTGTGTTGGTGGCAGTTATCTGTGTGTTGAAGCTCAATGATTCCTCTTCTTGGCCGTGGTATTTGTTTTGTTGGTGGCAGTTATCTGTGTCTTGAAGCTCAATGGATCCTCTTCTTGGCCGTGGTATTTGTTGTGTTGGTGGCAGTTATCTGTGTGTTGAAGCTCAATGGTTCCTCTTCTTGGCCGCGGTATTTGTTTTGTTGGTGGCAGTTATCTGTGTGTTGAAGCTCAATGGTTCCTCTTCTTGGCCGTGGTATTTGCTCTGGGGCCTCCAGCAGGATGGGTCAAGTGGCGCCTCTCCCGCAACTTGCTGTAGGCGACCCTGGAGTGACTTTGATTCGTATGATGCACCGCGTAATGATAATCTTAAGAATTAAATTGCTTTCAAGATTCATCCGATTAGCTCCTACATGAAGCAGTTGATGTATAGAAGCTCCAAAAACGACTTGCTTAGCGCGAAGGATCTCGGTCGTGTACACATTGCTCGTCTCGATGTAACTCATTGATTTAATAAGATCTCAGTCAACCACGTATTTGGCCCCTAATCGATGCTCAGTCAGTCATCCAGTGCTGTGTGCGTGTGTGTGTGTGTGTGTGTGTGTGTGTGTGTGTGTGTGTGTGTGTGTGTGTGTGTGTGTGTGTGTGTGTGTGTGTGTGTGTGTGTGTGTGTGTGTGTGTACATGAGTTATTAGTTTTATATCACAAAATAAGCAAAAAAAATTTTTTTCTCGTAATCAGCAAGTTTTTTTTTTTTCAAGTACAGATGCACTATTTTCAAGGTAGGAGTTTCATCTGTACAAATAGTTTTCCCATTACTGATATAATTCCCTGAAGAAGCCGTGGTATTGCGACACGGATGGCACGAACGAATTGGAAGATTTGGCAAATGTTCAATACCATTCACTCGTCCCTGGGTAGCCGTGGCAGCACATTTTGACCAACTGTAACACTTCGTGAAGACTTAGAAAAATGTTTTAAAAATTGATGTAAATGAAGTGTTACGCAACAGTTCCAGGGTCGCCTCTAATTTTCCGTGGTGGAGACTGTGCCGCGGGGGAAGGGTAACGAGAAGAAACATACTGTTACTTATATTCTTGTCCCTCCACACTTTTAGGATATCATAAAGAAAAAAAATTAAGTGTCGAAATTAATGTTTGACTCCACTTTTGCTGCTACTGCCATAAGAGGGAACATTAAGGTTTGTTAGCTCGGTAGAAGGTCCAAGCCTCAGTGAAGGTCAGGACAGGCAGAGGCAGGTAGCGAGGCGTGTTAAATTGCGGCCTGTCATCCACGGCTATAGCTCCTCTCCGTCTCCTAAATGGTGTTGGCGTGACTTGCGTCACAACCCCTTAACATCCGGGCTCCAGGACCTCGTTTTTTGCAGGGTTCACCAGAAACGTACATCGGCCACTGCGCTCATATATACTGCTCAAGTACTTACCTCCTGAGTCATCCCAGCAGCGGCAACACGTAGGGCCAGTAGTACAGTCCTATACACAAGTTTGTAAGCTCCCCAAACAAACACAAAATACTGTAAAAGTTCCCTGTAGTATATAGTGTTTGGCGTTGATATCAAGGAAGGAAACTTTAGAAAACCACACATTAGGAAATCTCATTATTAGTATTTGGTATTGAGTAGAAATAACGCATCATTGTGGAGAACAGAGTTTGGTTCGGGCGCTTCAATGACTCCGTGCTGGAGTGTCGAACCGGCCCGTAGTTACCAGCTCCCTCCTGTGCGTCTGTTTATCAATACACATCAACCTATCATCGCTCGAGTTGTCTTTAGGATGCATAGTAAACCATCGTATACAAATTATTAGAAAATTCTGAACGACTTAAAGTCATTTAAATTTATACTTAATTATGTAGCGTGCCATTTTTGGTGAACGTTGAATAAACCTCATAAGAGTGGCGTAGGGGTCAGCATTTGTAAAGTGTTTGATGCCCCAGTCCTCCGGCACACTGATGGAGGGCGAGGGAGGGGCAGAATGAGGGTGGGCGGGGCAGCGGCGGCTCGTGGGGCTGTGTACCTGGAATCGGGGGCAACATGACTGCCTCCTCAGCAGCCGGGTGAAGGGGCTGGGGTGAAGGGGGGAGGGTGTTGTCCTTGTGGAGTGTGGCTGGTGAGGCTGAGGCTGCTTTTGTCTTTTTCATTGGCTTCTTTCCATGTCTCAGTTTGTAGTAGGTTTCGTGATACACTTAACTCGTATATTCCTTAATGCATGTAATGTTGCGCCGATTTGAAAGAATATTTCTTCAGCAGATGCGAAAAAATATTGATTATTTTAATACAATGTAAAGAACATACCTTGGTTTCACGAGGAGAATGGAGGGGCTAGTTGCCTGCTCTCTATATATTGGTTTATCAATGAAGAATGTCAGCAAAGGGCTACTTAAGCACCATTAAGAGTATTTCCATATCATAGGCGGGTATAACAAATCTCCCCGAGACCTTCAGTGACGAGCCTGTAAGAAAGCTTTGTATACACCTGCGTACCTGCTTCTGATGCTTCATAAAAACACATTGTTTTATTCATAGAAACATTTTCTGAGAACCACGCGGCAAACTTACATTTTACTTATTCTCGTGCACTAAACACCATGATTAAACTTTTGTAGGAATAATTCAGCTGCGTGGAGAAGGAAAGAGGAGCTTCAAAGTAAAGCTTGCAGGTTTGGCTTGTCCTGTTTGTATTTTTTATAACAATTATCGGTTTATCGTTTAGTATCAAGTACAGGGTCTAGTGCAACTATAAACACTGCTGTGCTCAGTGCGTCAGTGGGTGGGGATCTACCGCGCAGTCCTTGGCCCTGATAGGCTCAGCCCTTAGCCGCTACCTGCATACAAAGCTATGGCGGAAAAGGCTGCGCTGAGAGCCCCACTTATAAAGGTTTCTTGCTCGACGACACAAGGTATTCCCACTTGCATGGAGACATTACCGCGTTAAAAGCAACGAATATGTTGTTCTGTGCTCAAAACGAGTATCGATCGCATGATCAGACCATGGTGAATGACACACACACACACACACACACACACACACACACACACACACACTGTTGTCTTACATACGGGCATCTAGTGAAGTCTTGACTTTCGCGAGCAGACTTTGGGCTGTCAGGGAGGGGTGGCGCTGCGTGGCTGTGGTGCCATCACCCACACTCCTCAGACCGTTCAGCACAGTCTGGTATCGAGGTTTAGAATGGATATATAATTATATAGTGCAGTTTTTTAAAGGAATATGGCGCTGTGGCTCGACACCTTTTTCTTTCGTATTATTGAAGCGAAAGCATTTTGGGATAATGTTGTAAAAAGAGGCTGCATAGGGTCAATAGGACAAAATAGCTTTCATAATTAAAAGAAATATATAAAAGAAAGTCATGGAAAAAAAATCCACAGGTTCGATGATTTATTTGATAGGAATATTTAAAACTACATGGCACGACAAGCTTGACCCAGTCCATTTCGAGAGTCTCCTCTCCGGGCACGGACTCGACCCTGGACTGTTACTGAGCAGTGAAAGCTGCCCCCAGTACCTCACCTCGGGTCCGGGAGTGTCTGGCGGTTCGCTGGAACGTTAATCTCCCGGCAAACCAGATCCGGACACGTTGATTAAAAGTAAGAAGATAGGCAGTCTACATGTAGCGTTAGACTGATAAGCTGTGTAATAACTGAAATCATTGGGGAGGTTCATTAACAATATTAGTAGTATTACTGCAACCAGACTATCTCTGTTGCTACTACTGAATTATCAATTATTGTACCTGTTGCTCCCTGAGCTAGCTTCGGCTAAGGCTTTAGGCTTATCAAATAGCCTTGGGCTATTTCAGAGGCATTGTCGAAACCTCCACAAAGTGTGAGAGTTAGTCTCATCTCAAAGGCCAAAGTGTACTCATCTCCTGAGGGTTCGGCTAGCAGCAACAACAAACTCTCACGTCATCAGCCGAGTCAGTGAGTCAGTAACCACTTACAAAGTGACCAGTGAACTATAGGAGGTGAACAATACTATATTTCTCATATCTCATCATTTCTGTGTCCATCTTATCTTTTCATTCATCCATTCATCAGTGATTATCATCCATTTATTCATTGGTGGTGGTTATTATTATCTTATTATTGTGTCATTTTGTCTTTGGTTTAATCTTCGTTTTGGTATATCTTGTTATTTTCCATACTCGTATTGAACTATTTTGTGCTTAATGATCTTCACACCATTTACTTGATTTAAACGACCATAAGGTCTTAAGAGCAAGTAACGTAATTACTCTCACTTGCTACAGGTGTTGTTAATATTGTTGTTTCTTACTTGTACATTAAATTTATGTTAAGGACTATCTTCGTATTTTCATCACCTCATTTAATGTTCGGGTAACCAGTTTCTTAAATTATCACCCTAGACAAAACTACTGTGTCGCTCGTAACATTATTGGGGGCCTGTCCGGGATGATATGTAGTGGATTATTATAACTAATTCATTGTTATTTTTCACCACTTCATCCTCGCTAATCATTTATTGTTTCATGTATGTTCATTCACCCCTAGTATCACTCCTATTACTTTTGTAATCACTGTGTCACTGTGTTTGTTGGTGCTGTTTCATGTGCAACGTGATTGAGTGTAGGGATTGACTGTGCCTTTAATAACTAACCACGCAAAGGCCTAGCGTGGAGACTTTATCAGTTCCTCATACTCTTAATTACGTTTTGCTCTGTTCGAATCTTTCCTGTGAGACACTTTCTCCCCATAGCCTACGAGCCTCATTTTGTTTAGGAACCACTGACTTTCCGAATCAATTCAATACTTCACTCGACTCATAACTTGACCAGCTCAAACTCAAACGAGTACTTAATGCCAGATCCTGTTTGCAGATGTGGGTATTGCATTCTCTGGTCATTCTCCACTGGCTCGTTATCTTCGTCGAAGTGTTATCTCTTCAGGGGTCGCTCCCCTATCAATTAATCTCATGCCAAAGCATCACTTTTAACCATTAGTGGTTACTAACAACTTTCGTACAACCGTTAAATCGACTTGTACATCAATCAAAATGGTGTTCAACGTAGAAGAGTTTGTCGGTAATCCCTCTGTGGAGGAACTTAAAACAGCAACTGTAACTGTGGAACAACTTAAATATATTGCTACAAACTATAATATTCCCTTCACTAGTCAAACAAGAAAACCCGAGTTGATGTCCCTAATTCTAGCTCATCTGGGTGACCCTGAGGAGGAGGCTGACCACCTCATGGAAAGCCCTACCTCTTTGGGTTCTGCAAACCCCGCAATCGCCCTAGAGATAGAGAGGGTGAAAATACAGGCACTCCAGATGAAGCTAGAATATGAAAAAGAAGCAAGAGCACTTGAACACGAACGAAATGAAGAAAGTAAAACACGTGAAAGGGAAGAGAAAGCACGTGAACGTGAACATCAACTCAGCGTGCTTCAGCTGCAGTCCTCAGACGGGGGGACTCGAACCCCTAATAGGTTGCAGATAACCAAATTTCTTCCTCTTATGCCTCAATTCTCGGATTACGATCCAGAAGCATTCTTTCGGGAATTAGAATCCTCTGCCATTCACTTCGATCTACCTAAGGAGGACTGGACATGGCTAGTCTAGCCCAAACTCAACGGTAAGGCCTTGGCAGTCCTAGACAATATCGAAGACAACTCAGATTACGAGGTAGTAAAAAGCGCTATTTTAGCAGCTTATGCAGTCACCACAGAGAGATATCGACAAACCTTCCGCAACATGAACAAGGCATCTGGTCAAACATACTTGGAGTTTGCATCAGAGAAACTCCGAGCTTTGAGACACTGGCTTAAGTCTGCAGCTGTAACCACATATGACTATCTGGTAAACCTTGTAGCTCTAGAGGAATTCAAAAGGAAGATACCATACTCAATCATGTTGCACATCACTGATAAGGATGAGACTGAACTCTTAAAAGCCGCCAAATTGGCGGATGTCTTTTCACTAATACATCGCTCTATGCCCTCAGGAGACAAGAAACTTCAGCCTGTGGGTAAGTCAGGTGCAAGCTATAGCAAGGATGTAAAACCCGCAGAGAGTAGTGGTAGTGCCAAGTCTTTTCTCTCTTGCAGTTTTTGTAAAAAGGTGGGCCATCTCATAAAGAATTGTCCTGATCCTAGGTGTAAAGTAGCAAAGACCTCTACATTCTCTAAACCAGTCGCCTCTCTCAACACTCCTTCAGTACTTCCTCCCACTGACCCTTTTCAACCCTTCAGGTCTCAAGGTACTGTGGCTCTCAACGCGGACTCTGAAGGGCACCCTCTCCAGATTATGCGGGATACTGCCTCTGCCCAATCTATCATTTTAAAATCCGCTCTTCCAGGGATTGTGCAGCAGTACACGGGGGAGAAGGTACTCCTTAAAGATTTTCATCAAACCTTTCCCATACCTCTGGCTAGGGTGCACTTAAACTGTCCGTTGGTTGTGGGAGCAGTTACCATTGCTGTCAGTGAGGATAATTCTCTTCCTATCCCTAATGCTAATTTCCTGTTGGCTAATGATCTGGCTGGGGGACTAGTCGTTCCACCTATCATAACTAATGTCTCCCCATTGCATTACAACCCTACAGCTGACATGGAAAAGGAGCAGCCTAACATTTTTCCTGAATGTGCAGTCACTCGAGCACAGTCTGTTGCCGCTGCTCCAGAGCCACCTCAGCCCTTACCAACCACCCTCCATCCTACGCCTCACGTTGGGGTTGGTAAGGTATTCACTGACCACTTACTTGCTGAGGCTCAAAAAGACGATACCACCCTGTCTCGATTTCATACCCAAGCTATACCTAAAGACCAGATCACTTCCTCACCTTCTTTCTATTACCAGGATAAAATTCTTATGAGATTGTATAAACCACCTCAACTTTTAGATGATGCCACTTGGGCTGAGCTCCATCAAGTAGTCCTACCCGTCACCTTAAGAGAGCCAGTGATGGAGATCGCTCATGGGAACCTAGCCGGCCATCATGGGATCAGGAAAACTTGTGAGAAGCTACTTAATGAGTTTTATTGGCCCGGTCTTAGGAAGGATGTTGCCTCATTTGTTAATTCTTGCCACACTTGCCAGGTAATGGGGAAACCCAACCAGAATATCCCTCCTTATCCTCTTCAGCCCATCCAGGTGCCTGAAGAACCATTCTCAAAAATAATCATTGACATCGTGGGCCCATTACCCAAAACAAAGAAAGGTAACCAATACATCCTCACTGTCATGTGCCCTACCACCCGTTACCCAGAAGGTTTCCCTATCAAAAACATCTCTGCCAAAACTGTTGTATCCAAACTTACACACTTGTTTACCACTTTTGGCATCCCCAGGGAGATTCAGAGTGACCGTGGCACTAATTTCACGAGCAATCTCTTCACGGCAGTTCTCACCGAGCTTGGCATCACACAAACTTTATCTACGGCGTACCATCCACAGTTACAGGGAGCTTTAGAAAGATGTCACCAAACACTGAAGGCTCTTCTTCGTAAATTTTGTCACGATCAGGACCAGGACTGGGACGAGGCTCTACCTTACGTATTGTTTGCCATAAGAGAGACCCCTAACGAGTCCCTTGGAGTCTCCCCCTTTGAGTTACTGTATGGCCATAAGGTAAGAGGTCCCCTTAAAGTCATCAAGGACCAATTGCTTAATAACACCTCAAGCAAACTTGTCACTGTCACCCAGTATTTAGTTAAACTTAAAGACACTAACCAAAGTTCGCTCCTTTGCCCGTGACAACCTCAAACAAACTCAAGGAGACATGAAGAAACACTTTGACACTAGAGCTAAAGTTAGAGTTCAAACCAGGTGATAAAGTCCTTGTCTTTATTCCAGTCCCAGGATCACCCCTGCAAACTAAATACCATGGTCCCTATACAGTCAATGAGAAGATCAGTGAACAAAATTACATTATAGACACTCCTAACCGCCGGAAAAGTACCCAGAAAATACACATTAACTTACTTAAATTATATAAAACTAGAGCTGGCCTTGCACCTGGCTCACCAGAGAGACCTGTATGTTCTATTTCGTTAGAAACCACCACCACTCATGCAGAAGGGACAAATAATTCATCCATATTATGTAACCCATCTAATTACCTGTCCCATCTCTCATCCTCTCAATCAAAAGACATCCTATCCATCCTTCACCAGTTTAATGTGTTCAATGATCATCCAAACCTGTGTAACCTCACCTCTCATGACGTCAAGCTCCTCCCCGGCACCTCTCCTCTTCGTCACCCTCCATATCGCATAAGCCCCAGGAAACGTGACCAGATGAGGCAAGAGGTGGACTATCTACTCGAGCAGGGGCTGGCGAAACCCAGCCAGTCTCCTTGGGCGTCACCTTGTCTACTCGTCCCCAAGGAAGATGGACAGCTGCGTCTCTGCACCGACTACCGCAGGGTCAACGCTGTGACAGTCCCAGACGCCTACCCCTGCCACGGATAGACGACTTGATCGATGAGGTGGGAAGGTCCCAGTATATAACAAAGCTGGATTTATTGAAGGGCTATTATCAAATTCCCCTCACAGAGAGAGCACAAGAGATATCCGCTTTCATCACTCCCTTTGGGCTCTACCAATATAATGTAATGCCTTTTGGGATGAGGAATGCCCCTTCAACCTTCCAGAGAGCCATGGATTATCTGTTACAGGATCTTATTGGAGTGTCCGTTTACCTAGACGACATTCTAATTTTTACAGAGCATTGGGAGCAGCACCTTACGAGACTCAGGGATGTGCTGACAAGGCTGCAGGCAGCCCACTTCACCGTGAAGCTGTCTAAGACTACCTTCGGCCGAGCAACGGTGACGTACCTGGGCCACGTGGTGGGCAATGGCAGAGTACGACCCAAGGAAGCCAACATCTCTGCCATCCTTGAATACCCTGCCCCCACTACTCGGAAGGCCCTGCGCTTTCTGGGCATGGCAGGGTATTACAGGAGGTTCTGCCCTAACTTCGCGGCCGCCACTGTCCCTCTCACACGGCTCACGAGTGGAGCCGTACACTACTTGTGGACAGAGGATTGCCAGGCCGCCCTCGACCAACTCAAGAACTTCCTGGCCCAGGGTCCTGTACTCATCGCCCCAGACTTCACTCAGCCCTTTGCCCTGCAGACTGATGCCAGTGATGCCGCTCTTGGTGCTGTATTACTGCAGGAGGTGGAGGGTATCCTTCATCCAGTGGCGTACCACTCCAGCAAACTTAATATCCACCAGAGAAGATACAGCACCATTGAGAAAGAGCTCCTGGCCATCGTCTCAGCAATCCAGAAATTCGAATGCTACATACAGCCTGCTCAAGAACCACTCCAAGTCTACACAGACCACAATCCATTGGCCTTCCTCAATCGCAGCAAGTTTACCAATCAGCGACTTCTCAGATGGTCCCTGTTTCTCCAGCCCTACAACCTGAATGTCAACCACTTAAAAGGGAGGGAGAACATCATCGCCGACGCCCTATCTCGCATCTAAAAACTCGACTTGACCAGAAGTCAACCACTACGACTCCACTGGGCAACAACGGCTACCTACAACTACAAATCAACCCAGTGGTGTCGTCTTCAGGGGGGAGGTATTACTGCAACCAGACTATCTCTGTTGCTACTACTGAATTATCAATTATTGTACCTGTTGCTCCCTGAGCTAGCTTCGGCTAAGGCTTTAGGCTTATCAAATAGCCTTGGGCTATTTCAGAGGCATTGTCGAAACCTCCACAAAGTGTGAGAGTTAGTCTCATCTCAAAGGCCAAAGTGTACTCATCTCCTGAGGGTTCGGCTAGCAGCAACAACAAACTCTCACGTCATCAGCCGAGTCAGTGAGTCAGTAGCCACTTACAAAGTGACCAGTGAACTATAGGAGGTGAACAATACTATTTTTCTCATATCTCATCATTTCTGTGTCCATCTTATCTTTTCATTCATCCATTCATCAGTGATTATCATCCATTTATTCATTGGTGGTGGTTATTATTATCTATTATTATTGTGTCATTTTGTCTTTGGTTTGATCTTCGTTTTGGTATATTATCTTGTTATTTTCCATACTCGTATTGAACTATTTTGTGCTTAATGACCTTCACACCATTTACTTGATTTAAACGACCATAAGGTCTTAAGAGCAAGTAACGTAATTACTCTCACTTGCTACAGGTGTTGTTAATATTGTTGTTTCTTACTTATACATTAAATTTATGTTAAGGACTATCTTCGTATTTTCATCACCTCATTTAATGTTCGGGTAACCAGTTTCTTAAATTATCACCCTAGACAAAACTACTGTGTCGCTCGTAACAGTAGTTATAGACTCTTTAATCCTCCTTTCTTATTGGACACGGAGATAATATTGAACGCTTGGGAAACTCCTTGGAAGAGTTACTGATGCACAAAACCCGCCGCACCGGATTCCAGGACGCAGCTACGGGGTGTTTAAACATCTCGGACACTTAAGTGGTAGTGTGATATGAGTTGTCTTTCGGCGGTAAGGTTTTGGAGGGGATGGACGTCTTGAGGGGGCAGAAAGTGGGCAGAAAGGATGGAAAGCGAAACTGCATGACCGTCGACACTCCTAGAGAAAGTTTGCAAGAATGGAACTGTGTGTGTGTGTGTGTGTGTGTGTGGAGAGAGGGAGAGAGAGGCAGAAAAATGTAAATATAAAACCGGAGATAAGCTTGCAGATGGCATGTCTTGGCTGTCACTCACGACGGAGGATAACTGTTTGAATATCACATTATAGACCGGAAGAACTCTGCAATACATCCTTCTCTTCCTCCTCCTCCTCCTCCTCCTCTTCCTCCTCCATCTCTCCCCCTCCTCCTTACGTTTGCAAAAGACGTTTGAAGTTCCGTAAAGCGCTTGGAGTCGAGGCTAATAGTCGATTGAGGAGAGGCTGTCGTGAGTGTTCTTAGCCAGACAGTGTTCAGCGGCGTGTGGGGGCAGGAGGCGGCGGGGGCAAGGCAAGGCGTTAAACATTCTTCAGATTTTACTTCTCATCTCTGTGTATTCTCCCTTTGTATGGTCTTTGTTTATTTTTCCTTCCCCTCCCATGAGCATCCCTTTCCTCCACTCTGTTATATGCCGCCATTCTTTACACTACATATTTAACCTCTCTCCTAACCTTTATTTCCATCTCTTCACTTTCTTAAGGCTAGGGAAGGGCAGGGACCGTGTGGGTTGTGCCGCAGACGTTGACAGGGGCTAAAAACCTAACCTAACCTAACCTAACCTTCTATAGATCTTGATCCCCGTTGTTCCTTATACGAAGGGAAATTAACGGGCGGAGCTACTGTTGACGATTTTTTACTTTGTGACGACATCCGGGAGACAGGTAAATCATGTTCAAGGTGACGTATTAGTGGGTAGGAATGCTGTAGTGAGGTCAGGCGTGAGGGCCCAGAGGTGTTTCGATTTTTTGCACATATTCTTTTCTGGCTTTTTCTGGGTTAGCAAAAACAAAATGAGAGCAGTTAGACCGAATAGGTTGTCATAGGCTTGTTTTGTGCTGGTTCTTGTCAGAGATATTTGGGTATCGAGAATAAGACTAAGGCTGGGTATGTTTAGCGTGTTTGGCTCATCAAGAGATACTGCCACTGAGCGCTACTTGGTGCGTCCGTGACAGTGTCTTACGGTACTTAGGATCAAAGCCACATTCATGGTCTTATTGGGAACAGCACCTCAAACACTTATGGTTGGTATTACAAGACACTTTGCCATCTCACATCACCTATTTCTAAAAGTCAAAGAGGGGATCAATCGGGCTCTAATGAGTGTTTCCTTAGCTTCACGGTACAGAAGAAGGGTCAGACTACCACCAGGGTCATAAAACTACTCCTGGAAATGCCACAGACTCCTACGAAAAGCCTTGTCAAATATGTGAACTTGGGCGACGAAATGTTTAGCAATACGAGCCTTGTTAAACTCTCCCCTTTGGAAATATAGAACACCACCGACTGTACATCATCATCATCATCATCATCACCACCACCATCACCATCATCTTAGCCTTTACTCGTCCACAGCAGAACAAAGGCTATTCCCAGCGTTCTCTAGCTACAACAGTGAAGCAAGCAGCACCAGCACCTACACTAAATACACTGTAGTTCATGAAGAAATACCTCCACCTCCACCACGCTACACTATACACAGGGAACGGCACCACTTAAACACCACACCGCCACCACTTAAACACTACACAGGTTGAAGAGGGAACACCACCCCCATTATAATACAGGAACACTGCCACCACTTAAACACTACACAGGTTGAAGAGGAAACACCACCTCCATTATAATACAGGAACACTGCCACCACTTAAACACTACACAGGTTGAAGAGGGAACACCACCCCCATTATAATACAGGAACACTGCCACCACTTAAACACTACACAGGTTGAAGAGGAAACATCACCTCCATTATAATACAGGAACACTGCCACCACTTAAACACTACACAGGTTGAAGAGGAAACATCACCTCCATTATAATACAGGAACACCGCCACCACTTAAACACTACACACAGGTTGAAGAGGAAACATCACCTCCATTATATAACAGGAACACCGCCACCACTTACGTCACACTGGTGGCAGGAGTAGCGTCATCACTTGCCGCAGTGCACCATAATTACACACGGGACGCCACAGCCTACGCCACTCAAGCTGAACGCCGTACACCACCACACCTACACCATGATAGTTAATTAGAAAGTGCTACCTAGATCCACCTCATTCATTAAACAGGGAACTTCCACTAACACCGCACGAAAACTTTTCTTATTTCCCCAATGAGCTGTACGCATGCAATATATGGTCAGTCTAACAATTATGAGTCTATCTACCTGTCGTATTGTGCCGTTACTGTCAATAAGCTTTAAATGTTGCCTGTAACGTAAGCTCTGGCGCAGGAGGAACTTATTATCTGCACTTCTTTCGTTGCGCAGAGGACGTAACATGCGCCCTGGAAAGATCCGCCCACACTCACCCACCCACACGGAGAAAGACGTCGGACCTACAAAATTAATAGTGGGTACTGCGCGGGCGACACAACACGTCTGTAATCTTGAACCCATTCATTCCTATTTTAATGTACTTTGACCTTCAATCCGAAAAGGTATACTTGCAATACATATACTTTCACTGCCAGATAAATGCTACTCTCGTAATAATATACTTTGACCCAAGAATTCGAGCCTTAATAGAACTGTCGAGGAACTTAAATCTATATAAAAAGGAGTGAAGATTGTGCAAGAGGCAATTATCTGAGCGTCTCTTTCTCGTGCACAGTTCCTTTTAGTCACATCCACTTCATACCTTTTCTTGATTTTATGAGCTCGAAAAGGAGGTTGCAGGTCAAAGGGGCGGGAGCAAGGAACGGAGTGAGAAGGGCGTAAGTAGAGGAAAAAAAGGTGAAGGGCAAAAGGAAGAAATGAGAGAGACAGGAGGAGAAAAATGGAGGGATTTTGACAAGGAGAAAGGTGTTGGTAGAGGAAGAAAAGGTGAAGGTTAATAGGAAAAGAGGAAAGAGACAGGGGGAGAATATAAGAGGGGTGCAGACAAGCAGAAGGGTATTAGAAGCGTAAGGGAATGATGATAATGGGAAAAATAAGACGATAGAAGGAGGAGGAGGAGGAGAAGGAGGAAGAAAAGAAACAGAAAGAAAAATAAAACAAAGATAATGAAAGAAAAAGAGAGGGGAGAAAGAAAGAAAAAGAAAGTGAGGAAGAGAAAAAAGAAAAAGTGAGAGTAAGAGGAAGAGGAAGTGGAGATGGAAGAGGAGAAGGAGGAAAAGAAACAGAAAGAAAAAGAAAACAAAGAGATGAAGGAAAAAGAGAGAGGAGAAAGAGAAAGAAAAAGAAAATGAGGAAGAGAAAAAAAATAGAGAAGTGAGAAAGAGGAAAAGGAAGAGGAAGTGGAGATGGAGGAGGAGCAGGAAGAAAAAAAACAAAGAAAAAAAGAAAATTAAGGAAAAAGAGAGAGGAGAAAGAGAAAGAAAAAGAAAATGAGGACGAGAAAACAAAGAAAAAGAGAGAAAGAGGAAGAGGAAGAGGAGGAAGTGGAGATGGAGGTGACGGTGGTGGTTGAGGGAGAAGAGGAAGGGATGCGAGACAGTACGGCAGACGCGAACGAGATAATTAGAGAGATACAGGTGCGCCCGGTTGTTAGCTGAGATTAGGAGAAGCCTCGGAAGACACGGGGAGAGAGTGAGAGGTGAAGGGTGCGATGAGGGTCGATAACAGGTGCGAAGGACGGTAGGGAAGGCCGGGAGGGACATGCAGTTAGGGAATAAAGGAGAAAGAGGAGGCGGGGCAGGAGGTGAAACACGAGAGGGAAAAGGGTGTGATAAAGAGCGATAATGTGTCAAAATGCAGAGAGGAGGCGGGTGAAAGAGGAGGCATGGAAAGGTTAAGGATCTGTCAGAGGGTGAGATAAAGAGAATGGAGAAAGAGCAGAAGGTGGAAATTGATATATAGAGGCCTGTAGGAGCTAAGTAGAAAGGCGTGCAGTCCCGGGGAAGTGAAGAAGGCTGAGGGGCGTGCAACTTGAGCGGGTGAAGAGATGGAGGAGCAGCAGGAGGAAGAGGAGGCGGCAGGAAGAAGTGCATGCAACTATTATTTGGCAGATGAAGAGATGGAGGAGGAACAGCAAGAGGAGGAGACGGTACAAAGCAGGTGGAGTCAGAAAGTGATAGAAGCGTGTTGGGAGCTGATGTAGAAAGGCGCACGGTGAAGAGAAGGAGAAGGAGCAGGAGGAAGACGAGGCGGCAGAAAGAGGGAGCAGGACACAGAAGTACATGCAAATATTTTTTGGCAGATGAAGAGATGGAGGATGAAGAGGAAGAGGAGGAGACGGTACAAAGCAGGTGGAGTCAGAAAGTGATAGAAGCGTGTTGGGAGCTGATGTAGAAAGGCGTACAGTATAATTATCATCGTAGGTTTTTAGCTAGACATTCTCAAGTCAAGGTTCTTTTACAGGGTACGAGCAGAGAACAAATTGCGGTCCGGTAGCCTGAATCATTAAGGAATTGCGAAGATACAGATTCGTAATGATCGGCGCTCTCGTAGAAAATTAGCAGGCAAATTACTAAGAGGTCCTGTCTAGTGAAAACGAATCAGATTAACGCGCCTGTATATGATTTGAAAATGGTGGACGTGCGAAGGAGGCAGCGGTGATGGCTGACAAGTTGAAGGTTGATAGTGACCAACCGCGCAGCATAGACCCCCCCACCCCCACCTTGGCAACACCTCCGCGCACCTGGCTCATGTCCCCCCCAATCCAACACACCTGCCTAAATCACTCCACAGACCAACCCAACTCCCTTCATCACCCCCCCCCCTCCTATACCCACCCCCAGTTCTCTCCCCCCCGACTCCCCTAACTCTTCCCCGCATGCTCACTGCCTAATTTTCCCCAGGATTTCCACTCACCTCCAATTCGCCCCTCTTCCCCCCCTCATACCCTTTATATACCCTCCCCAAACTCACCCCCGCAGTTCTCCTCCACTTACCCACCCCTCAACTTGCCCCCACGCATTTATCACAAGTCTTCCACGCGTCCCTATACCCAAGTTAACTCTCCCTGCACGCCCTCTCTCCACTCTCCTCTGTTTTCCCCCCTTCTAACGTTCCCCTGCATTCCTACCCCCCGACACTCTTCTTTTTATGCTTAGTACCCTCCAACACCCCCTGCATACTTACCTCAGACTCCTCCCCGCATGTCCAATCTAATGCTTCTCCCTCGCGCTCCCTCCCACACCCGCCAATCAACTCCCCCGCACCTCCATCTCCAGTTCTCATCAGCATGCCTGTCTGCAGCCCTTCCTCCCTCCCCTTCCCCAGCCCTCCTCTGATTACTGCTCCCTTGACCAGCACAGTAACCCTAAGCACGAGTACTTCACCTAATGTTTGCCAGCCCCCTTGTGTTTGTCTGTCTTGAGGATGAAATATGAAGCTTTAATCACTCCGACGATGACTCAGCCTTTGTTTGCCTTGCTCTACATGTCGTTTGTTCCCCTGATGTGCGAGGCGACTTAAGCACAAATACAGTTAGCCAAGAGAGAGAATCCAAGTAGAGAAACAGCTACTCAAGAAAGATAACTCACACACAAGCAAACTAGCTCGGGCTGATGGGCAGTAAAAAGTATTGATTTTCGCGTATACAGATGCACTAAAAACTCTGCACAGCATTTTCAAGTCGATACAACATAGCGAGGGAGACAGAGTGATTAAAGCAGGAAAACAGTTACCCCAGACAGAGAACCTTGCCCTAAACCACGAAGTAATAGGATAACCGGCTGATGCTTACGTCACTTATGTAAGCAGTATCTCTCCCTCCTAGTTTTCGCTCATTCTCAATATATAGCGCTGGTAAAGTGGGCGAGAATTAAAGCAGAGAAACAGGTACCCAAGATAGAGAACCTTGCCCTAAACCACGAAGTAATACGATAACTCTGGTACTCACGTCACTTATGTAAGCAGTGTCTCTCCTTCCTGGTTTTCGCTGATCCTCAATATATAGCGCTGGTAAAGTGGGAGAGAATTAAAGCAGAGAAACAGTTACCCAAGAAAAATAACCTTGCCCTAAACCACGAAGTAATAGGATAACGTCTGATGCTTACGTCACTTAGGTAAGCAGTGTCTCTCCTTCCTAGTTTTCGCTCATTCTCAATGTATAGCGCTGGTAAAGTGGGGGATATTTTAGGGGAACGAATATAGTATGCTTCACCTCACACCCAGGCGGAATACGTACGAGCTCGCGTGCGCTTGTTAATGGATAGCTGAAAAATGACGTACCGAAATATACTTCCCAGCACCACTTAAAAGTATTTACTGCCACTCGCGAGGACGTTGATGAGCTTGAAACACCCAAAACGTCTTACCCGTACATTCCATAAGTTCCCCCGAGTAGAAGGCACGGCTTGGTGTGTTCAGAGGTTTGCGTGCGAGTGTTAATGACTCGTTAATATGCAAAATAGTTCTCGTGCATGCTTGGGCTTTCTCCCCGCCCAGTGCAGGTGAATATGTAGAGGAGTGAGTTGAGGGAAGAGAGAGGAAGAGAAAGACGAGGAAGAAAGAAGAATGGAAGGAAGGAATTTAAGAAGAAGAGAAAAGGAAGAGTGAGGAGTGAGTAGAGGGAGGAGAGGGAAGAGGAAGAGAAGAATGGAAGGAAGGAATTTAAGAAGAAGAGAAAAGGAAGAGTGAGAGGAGTGAGTAGAGGGAGGAGAGGGAAGAGGAAGAGAAGAATGGAAGGAAGGAATTTAAGAAGAAGAGAAAAGGAAGAGTGAGAGGAGTGAGTGGCGGGAGGAGAGGGAAGAGGAAGAGAAAGACAAGGAAGAAAGAAGAAATGAATGAATGAGTTTAAGAAGAAGAGAAAAGGAAGAATAAAAGGAAGAAGAGCAGGAAAATGAAGAGAAAGAGGACAAAGAAGAAAGACGAGAAAGCGGAAATTTAAGAGGAAGAAGAGAATAGGAAGATCAAGAGGAAAAAAAGAGGAAGAGAAGGGAAAGGAAGAAGACGAAGAATACATGGATCAGCATCGACCTATTCCATGTGTTTGTATCGTGTTTGAACCCGATTTCTCACTGCGTCGCGTTTGTTTGTTTGCATATCTTGGCCCCCGTATTATGCCTTGCCTGTTGAAGTAATGCTCGATATACCACAAGTCTGCCCTTCCATATGAATGCTTTTTGTCTCCCATTTTCTTTAAGTAGCTCGATCTATCTGGTCTTTTCCATTATAGTTCGTTTTGTATGCTATATGAATCCATGGTGATGCCCTTCTCTCACGCCCCCTTCACAAGCTCCCCACCCTTAACTCTCCCCTCCCTCCACAAGCTACCCCTCTCTTATCCTTCGCTCCCTCCCCCACAAGATCCCCCTCCGCCCTTACCTCCTGCAAGCACCGTGACTTTTCCGTAACCTTGTAACTATGCATTAAAATCGAATTTCCATCAAGCTTCAACCGCAATCGCATGTCTTTTCTTTTTCTCCGTCTTAATGCCACGGCGCCCTTCCTCTTTCGTCTTCCTTCTGCTCAAAGCTGTACTTTTCTTCCCTAACGTGTCTACTCTTCTCTCTTCAATGGTTGCCCTGTCTTCTTTCTTCCTGTCACTGCTTGGGTTTAGCTCCTCCTTTCTCTTCCTCTCGCTGTTCGCTTTCACCTCTTTTTTCTCGCTCTCCGCCTCTCTCCATCACCGTGCTTGTTCTCTGCTTTCTTCCTCTCTCTCTCTCCTCTCTCTCACTCAGCTTCCCTCCATACTGAGCTTTTATCTGTCAGTTCTCCGTTTTTTCCTCTTCGCGTTCCACAATTTAATTTCTTCCTTCTCTTTTATATATATTTATTTTCCTTTTTTCCTGTTTCGTTCTTTTTCTTCCCATCGGCATATTCAACTGGTCGTTTGTTCAACTAACATATTTTTTTTTCAACTCGTTCTGTTTAATTTTTGACCTTCCTGACTGCCGCCACCTCTTATGTCTTAACTCCCTTCCTCTTCCTTGGCTTTCTCTTCCTCTTTCTTCTCCATTCACCCATAGATCGCAATATGTATAATTATCGTGTTTGTCATTTCCTTTTAATTTAGAAAACTAATTAATGGGGATAGGCAACATCTCATAACTAGACTAAGAGACATCCATTGACCTTGAGCTACACACCAGACGTCTCCCTCGCATATATATTTGTTTATTATATTAAAAGCACAAATCTTTGCTTCTCAAACTACCCTCCTACGGTTTCTATCTCATTTTTTTTTCTCTGAGTGATCTATCATTGCTGTAGTAGGCGGTCACTGGTCTTCCCCTAAACCTGTCAACAGTGGTGTCCCTCAAGTCTCTGTCCTATCTCCCACTCTCTTTCTGTTGTTCATTGATGACCTTTCCTAAACGAACTATCCTATCCATTCTTACGCCGATGACTCTACTCTGCATTACTCAATTTCTTTTGATAGAAGACCAACCCAACAGGAACTATATGATTCCAGGTTGGAGGCTGCTGAACCCTTAACCTCAGACCTTACTATCATTTCTGATTGGGGCAAGAAGAACCTGGTGTTCTTCAACGCCTCAAAATTTCTTCACCTATCAACTCGACCCAATCTTCCAAACACCTATCCCCTATTCTTCGACAACACTCAGCTGTCACCTTCTCCTACACCAAAAATCCTCGGTCTGTCCTTAATTCTTACTGTCCATATACAGGGGCTTGTCCGCCCTCGCATGGAGTATGCATCTCAAGTGTATGGGGGCTCCACTCACACAGCTCTCTTGGACAGAGTTGAGTTAACGGCTCTTCGTCTCATCATCTCCCTTCCTCTTACCGATAGTCTTCTACCTCTTAAATTCCGCCGCCATGTTGCCTCTATTTCTATCTTCTATCAATATTTTCATGCTGACTGCTCTTCTGAACTTGCTAACTGCATTCCTCCCCCCCTCCCGCGGCCCCGCTTCACTCGACTTTCTACTCTAGCTCATCCCTATACTGTCCAAATTCCTTCTGCACGCAAGAGTTAACCAGAATCTTCACTCTTTCATCCCTTACACTGGTAAAGTCTGGAACAGTCTTTCTTCATCTGTATATCCCCCTGCCTATGAACCTCTTTCAAGAAGAGTTTATCAAGACACCTCTCCACCCGAAACTGACCTCTCTTTTGGCCACTCTATACCTTTGTCTGTTGTGGGAGCGGTGAGTAGCGGGCTTCTTTGCTACACTCTTTTTGTTGCCCTTGAGCCATCTCCTTTGTTGTTGAAAAAAAAAGGATACATGGTCTACCTTATTGTCTGGGGATTGTGAAAGTGGATCTGAGACGTCGGAGGATTAGTATGCAACAATTCAGTGGACACGTTTGTGGGTTGAGATAGTTTGATAAGAATAACTGTATATGGATAAGCCTTGGCAGGATACAACTAGAGTGGTCGTAGGAGAAAACAAAAATTCGAGAGATACGAGGCAATTAAGTTAACGAAGGAAAGGGTTTTGGAGAGCACCAGGCTGGACAGGGCAGAGTTGAAGATTTACATAGATTTACATAGAAAATCAGACCACACAGACCCCATGGTCCAGACTTGGTGGTCTGTCCTTAAACCTAAGTGATTTTACATTAATCAGAAGACTCCAAAACGTTGCATTTCTACTCTAGTTGATATTAAGTTGAAGGAAGTGACGGTCGAGCTTATTTTTGAAGGAGTCAATCGTGTTACACTGGACCACTGACGGTGGAAGCTTATTCCATTCTCGCACTACAACGTTGGTGAAGAAAAATTTTGTGCAGTCTGAATTTACTTGTCTACATCTGAGTTTTACGCCATTGTTCCTCGTGCGCAAAGTGTCATCGATCATAAACAATGTTGATCTGTCTACATTCGTGAAACCATTAAGTATTTTAAAACATTCGATCAGTTTTCCTCGGAGGCGACGTTTCTCAAGAGAGAACATGTTAAGGGTAGAAAGCCTTTCTTCGTAGGATTTGTTGCGCAAGGAAGGGATCATTTTCGTTGCCCGACGCTGAACACCTTCTAATTTAGCAATATCCTTTGCATGGTGGGGGGACCAAAACTGTACCGCATATTCCAAGTGGGGTCTGACTAAACTGTTGTAGAGCGGGAGTATTACATCTTTATTCTTGAATACAAAGTTTCTTTTAATGAAGCCCAACATTCTGCTCGCTTTATTTGCTGCATCGATGCATTGCTGTGAGAATTTGAGGTTTGACGCGATTTTGACCCCCAAGTCCTTGACGCATTGAACGCTTTTGAGTTTAACGCCGCGCATTTCGTATTCGAACTTCTTATTCCTCGTTCCAACTTGAAGGACCTGGCACTTGTCTACGTTAAAGGGCATCTCCCATCTATCCGACCAAGCTGAAATTTTGTGCAAATCCTCTTGGAGGCTTTGCCTGTCTTCGTCAGTGAGAACCGAGTTACCAATCTTTGTGTCGTCTGCAAATTTACTAATGCGGTTATTGAGTCCAACATCCACGTCGTTGATGTAAATAATGAAGAGAACTGGGCCAAGGACCGAGCCCTGAGGGACGCCACTAGTGACAGGCGCCCACTCTGAGTTAAATCCGTCAATCACTACTCTTTGTTGTCTGTTGCTCAACCAATTCGCGATCCATTGGTTTACTTGACCGTCAATACCTATTTGCTTTAATTTGTAAAGTAATTTATGATGCGGGACTTTATCAAACGCTTTCTGGAAATCAAGATAGACTACGTCCAGTGATTTGCTTACGTCATAAACAGTGAAGAGGTCGTTATAAAAGGTTAATAGGTTTGATAGGCAGGATCTTTTGTTTCGGAAGCCATGTTGTGAGTCCCCAATCAATGAGTGGCTTTCAAGGTAACTCACAATTTTGTCTCTAATTATGCCCTCAAGTAGCTTACCTACAAGGCTACAACCGAAGTTAGACTAATGGGCCTGTAATTACCTGGTACTTTTTTGTCTCCTTTCTTGAAAATCGGTGTCACGTTAGCCTTTTTCCAATCTGAAGGGACGATGCCTTGTCGCAAGGACATATTGAATACGGTTTTGAGGGAGAGTATTTCGCTCTTCGTTTCTTTCAGCAGAGTTGGATATACTTTGTCAGGTCCAGGACTTTTATTTGTTTTAAGTGAATGGAGAGCTTTAAGGACTTCATCGGTTGTTATTTCAAAATTAGGCAATGCATGCTCGAGATTTACAATAGTACTGGTGTTGGTGATAGCGAGAGGAAGACTGTTAGTATTAAACACCGAGAAAAAGTAATTGTTTAATAGGTTTGCAATGTGTTGGCTGTCAGTCACTAGTGCACCGTCGCTGTTTGTTAAAGGTCCAATACCACTTTTGATCGCCTTTCTGTTGCTTATGTAACTGAAGAAAGATTTCGGGTTATTTTTACAGTTGGCTGCAATATTTTCTTCATATCTACGCTTTGCCTGACCTACTAGTCTTTTTACTCGTCGCCTGGCATCATTATAAAGTCTAATGTTCTCGGGCGTGCTTTGTTCTTTCTTTAACCTGTAAAACAATTTTATCTCATTGACTGATTGTTTAATTTCGCTATTAAACCACGGTGGGTTTTTATTAATGTTAATTCGCTTCTCGCACAAGGGGACGAATGTGTTCTGCTGAGTGAGTAAGTGATTTTTAAGGCTTAGCCAGGCTTCCTCTACGTTGCCGTCATCTGATAGTTGTATTTCTGTTAGTTTTTGTCGGATTTCTACGAAGTTAGCTCTTTTGAAATTGGGCACCTTTACTTTATTTTCAGTCACTGATGATTGAGCTTTAATGTTGACGCGCACTAATTTATGATCGCAAGAACCGAAGTGTTCTCCTACCGTGACACTACTGACAAGGTTATCTTGGGTCGTTATAACAAGGTCGTGTATATTATTTTGTCGAGTTGGCTCAGAAACCATTTGGCTTAGATAATTTTCTTCTAGAAATTCGATCATTCTATGTGACTCGCCTTCTGTACCTGACAGTGTCGCCCAGTCGATATGGGGGAGGTTAAAGTCTCCTAATATCAGTGAGTCGCTGTTATTAAGTGACTGCCTTAAGACGCTGTACATTTCAAGGTCGTCATCGAGTGATTGCCGGGAGGTCTGTAGGTGACAGATATATTATTTAAATTGACTTTTGCAATGTTTACTCGCACGCACAAATGTTCAACGTTACTGTTTCCCGGTGTTTTGTCAGTGGGTTGCAAATAGCTTTTGACATAAAGAGAGAGAGAGAGACACAGCCGGTGGCAGTCAGAGGTGGTGTTAAGTGTGTGTGTGTGTGTGTGTGTGTGTGTGTGTGTGTGTGTGTGTGTGTGTGTGTGTGTGTGTGTATTTGTAGTTCAATACTAACAAAAGACAAATCCATCACCAAGGCTCCTGGAGGGCAAGGCGGGACGATCCAGTAGTTAACAAAGCCTCACGCCGCTGAACGCGTCATCTGTGAAAATTCAGAAGAAAAAAACTACCCGAGAAATCGTATTGTTGCAGCAGCTAAATATTTGTAACTGTAAATATTTTGTACGCCTCCCTTCATTGCCAATAATCAATATAAGGGAAATATGTTTGTGTGACATGTTATTATTCTTGTATGATTAATAATACGAAGTTCTTGCTGGGCTTGTGGAAAGAATTTTCGGCCGAGTGGTTCATTGGGTAAGGTGGGCACGATGCGGCCAGTCCCAGCTCACGGCGGCTTCTCGGTGTGATGAGATGTGTGTTGCGGCGCCGGCAGGTTTAGGTGAAGGTGAGGGGATGAATTATGAGGCTTGGTGTGAGTAGAAGGAGCTAGGAGCATGAGGGCGTGGGTGCGGGGTTGGCATGGGCGTAATACTTGTTGCAAACATTCGGCCAGGGATGAGGGAGTGGGTTGTGTGGGTTGGTGTGGGTGGCATGAGGGCGTGGGTGCGGGGTTGGAATGGGCGTAATACTGGTAGCAAACATTCGGCCAGGGATGAAGGAGTGGGTTGTGTGGGTTGGTGTGGGTGGCAGGAGGAGCATGAGGGCGTGGGTGTGGGATGGGCGCACTACTTCCAGCAACATTTCGTCACCTGCATTACGTCCCATCGCCCCAGCGTTACACTCTCAGCCTTTTCTTTGAGCGTCCCCGCCAGTGGTCGGTGTAGCCAAGGCGGCACACGACGAGGAGAAGCCATCCCATAAGAGGACAACGTTGGTAATCTTCACTTTCCTGCTAAAGATTGTTCATTTACATTAAAATGACTCAGCAAAAACAAGTGAAGAAGTCTTGGTGCTGCGGGTGCTTCGGCTGGCTCTTCGCCAGGCGGAAGCGCCGCAGCCCCTCCGAGGAACCTGACGACATCGTCGAGGAAACCGAAAACGCGGGTGCCCAGGCCGATGCAGGGCAACAGGCCCTGGTCTGCCTGAAGAAGGCTGCTCAGCCTCTCGCAGTGGTGGAGGAGGAGATCCCCTCCGACACCCTGCTGGATGCTGATGGGGTGGTGGGGAAGGGCGAAAAGGAGGCCACTGGCAGGAGGCGTCAGACTCTCATCATCACAATCCACTTGGTGAAGAGAGAGAAGGTCCACAAGCCAGTGGATGATACAACAGTCGCACAAAAAGACTGCACGCAATTGGAGAGCCATAGCAAGAGGGTTCAAACTCTCGTAATTACTCTGCACATGGTCAAGAGAGAGAAAATAAAGGAGGTATACGATGAGCTCCCCTCCGGGCACCAAGGCACGGCTGGGGACGCTCCTTCCAGCAGGAGCAAGGCCGTTACCGGCCCACCGGAAAAGATGCCCCTTATCAGCAGCTTCAAACAGCGGGACGCATCTCAAACACCGGTCAAGAAAATGATCAGGTTCAACTTCCAAAACCTGAACACTTTCGTCAAAATTCGTGAGCTGTACTGTGCCTACGACTACTTCAAATATGGCTTCCCTCTCTCCAGCATTCGTCCTGAGCTGAAAAGCTTAAAGGAGAGAGCAGTGGAGCCACAGGAAGAGCCAGCAAAGGAAGCAGTAAACAAACTGCCAGAGGCTAAGAAAACAGTTACAGAGGAAGCAACAGATTCAGCCAACAAAATCAATGAGCCACAACATCTCACAGGGATCCTCAAGAAAGGAAAGACGGCCAGCACCGCTCATAAATGTGTGCGCTTTAACTTCCAGAACCTGAACACTTTCGTCAAGGATCGTGAGCTGTACTGTGGCTACGAATACTTCCAGTATGGCTTCCCTCTCTCCAGCATTCGTCCTGAGCTGGAAAGCCTAAAGGAGAGAGCAGTGCAGCCACAGGAAGAGCCACCAAAGGAAGCAGTAAACAAACTGCCAGAGGCTCAGAAAACAGTAACAGAGGAAGCAACAGATGCAGACAACAAAATCAATGAGCCACAACATCTCACAGGGATCCTCAAGAAAGGAAAGACGGCCAGCACCGCTCATAAATGTGTGCGCTTTAACTTCCGGAACCTGAACACTTTCGTCAAGGATCGTGAACTGTACTGTGGCTACGACTACTTCAGGTATGGCTTCCCTCTCTCCAGCATCCGTCCTGAGCTGGAAAGGCGAAAGGAGAGAACAGTGAAGCCGCAGAAAGGGTCAGCAAAGGACGCGGTAAAGAAACTCAACACACGACACCAGCAAACAGTTGGAGCAGCTCGCTGTGCACAAATGAATACCACTACTGAAGGGAAGTCTCCTAAAGGTATCCTGAAGAAAGAAAAGATGCCACGGTCCACCTGTCCAAGACACGTGCCCTTCAACCTTGGTAACCTCCGCGCCCCCGTTAAGGAACGTGAGGTGTACCGTGGCCACGACACCTTCAGATACGCCGCGCCGCTCCAAGTCACTCAGCCTCCCAACTTTACCTCGAGGCCTCACCAGCAGCCCGTTAGATCCGCCTCTACCTCGCTGCGTGGCGCACCTCGGCACCTCGCGAGGTCGGCACAGCGGAGCAACGACTCCTTCCAGCAAAACAGTGGCTGGTATGCTGCACACAACTACACCAACAGCCGCCACTCACAGCACCGCCAGCACAACGCCAGCAGCCACGTCCCGCCAAGATACGAAACAAGGCATTTCTACGAGGGACAGACACATCGGGGCACCAACTCCCGCAGCAGAAGTCGTGCCAAGAGAGGCGCAAAGCCGAGTGGTGGCGAGTTTCTGTGAGCACCGGGCGAGTACACAGCGTCGTGATCAAACTCAAATGTTCAGCGACGTACAGGTGACGTACATTCCGGGTGCATTTCTCAACACCCGCTGAACAGTAACTGTCGCTGACTGGTGATAACAGAGACTGAGGAGTGCCAAGAAGCACCACAATCACACTGAGAGGAACGGCTCGCCAGCTGACTAAAATCACCATGCAGAGGAACGCATCCCATGGAACGGTGCCACTTCTACGGAACAAATTGTTCAAGAGTGTCGCATCTGTGGGGAGTGTTTGGACGCATGTGTGTGCTTACATTTCTTATCTTATATTTCAAATGAAAAAATAGAAAATATTGTCTTACAAAAAACCTTAGGCAGGGATAGTGGGGTCGTGTTGCACCTCAGAACAAGAAACGTTATGTAAGGAGTTGTCTGAACGACCAACTGTTTTAAAACTATATTTAAATGAAAGGTATTAGAATGCTCTTGCCTGTATGCTTCAGCTTAGTGTGATGACCTGAGTTTATTTTGTCTCTCATTCTCTGCGGAATGATTATAGCTTCCAGGTCTGAGACGCGTGCCCAGAGCGTGACGGAGGTGAGATCGTTATGGAGCCACACATTCCGCGTTATTCATTTATCATGGCAAAACTTCCTGGTTCAGTCACGCTTGTTCGCGTGCTATCAACGATTGAGGCAGCTCACAGAAGGTGCAGGAGCCTTAGAACTTTTGCTAATAATGGTCTTCACATTTATGCCAAGAATCGTGCCAAATCTGTTCTCCGACTTGCCAATAACTCCTTCATCAATAAATCAAAATATTGAACTTTTGCTAACAAAATTGTTTCCATTTACCTGAAAATAGCTCCCACAAAACTCTCTCTCTCTCTCTCTCTCTCTCTCTCTCTCTCTCTCTCTCTCTCTCTCTCTCTCTCTCTCTCTCTCTCTCTCTCATCAAGTGACGATGTCAACACACCAGTCTGGCCGTTCTATTTCTTCACTGACTGGATTTAATCAAAGTCGAACAAAATCAAATGAAAAAATAATAAAAAAAATACGTCCACATGGTACACACTTATGTATCTTCGACCTTTTTATGCATGTAAAACACAGATAAAATTGACGAATTTTACGAGAAGTGGAACCTGGCATCCCACACGCGGCTCTGCTGTGTGATTGGCTGTCAGGCCACGAGAAGGGCGGGGCGGAGGAGAGCTGTGCAAAAATGTGACACTAAAAGGAAGACGCGATCAGGCCACGGTTAATTTTACACACACACACACACACACACACACACACACACACACACACACACAATGGAAGAATAGTAACTGAAACATGGTATAACAAACCCGTAGACCTAAACTCAAAATAAGCATTACAACTAATAACACTATCAGGAACACTGCCGCTACCACCACTACTAATCACCCACCACTTAAATAACGACCATTAACACCATCATGGCAGGCACTTCAACCACCAGGACTACCATATCCGCCCCCCTCCACCCTTCTTCCCGGCATCACCACTGCAGAAGAAAAGGAAGAGAATAGGAGGAAAATGATGAAAGCGGAATGCAAAATCGAAGGAAAAGTTTGTGGGCAGGGAAAAGGAGGAGAAGGAGTAATATGGAAATAATAAGTATGAGTAAGTGAGAGTTTTGAAGGAGTAACAGGAAGAAAAGAAGCAAAAGAAGAAGGACGAAGAAAAAAAAGAAAGGAAAAAATATTAGATGAAGTAAAAACAAGACTTGCAAAAAGGAAACAAAAAGATGAACAAGAAAACGGAAGAAGGAAATGGAAGAAAAAATGTCAAGGAATTATAACTAAAAGAACGTAGAGGATACAAAAAGGAAGTTACGAGGAAGGCGATGGAAGAATTAAAGCAAGGCAGAGTAGGGAGAAGGGATAAGAGGCGAAATAAGACTTAGAATATATGAAAAAGTAAGAGGATATGAAAAGAAATAGAAAAAGTTGGAAGAAAACAATAAAAAGGAGTAAAAGATAAACACGAATGGGAAAGAAGAGAAACAAAAGAGAGTATTTAAATGTGTAGAAATTGGAAAGATTAATATTATGAGAATGTAAAAACGCAGGAAAGCAAAACGAGCAAGCAGAAGTAAAAAAAATAATATACAAAAGTGAAATGACAGGAAGGAGGAAGATGAAAGGCAAGAACAATAAAATGGAAAGACAAAAAAGACAAAACAGACGATACAAACAGAAAAGAAGAAGGATAAAAAAAATATACGAATAAGGCTGAAAAAACGAAATAAAAGGAAGGATAAGTAAAAACACGGTTGGGGAGGAGGAGTAAGAGGAAGAGATGAAAGGAAAGAAAACAAAATGGATGACAAAATTTAGATTGAGATAATGAGGAACTAAAAGAGGGCTTGGAGAATGGCCGCGCGGGAGAAAAGATGTGAGCCAAATTAAGAATGAGAGGGTAGGCAGGAAAAAAAAAGATTAGAAGCAAAATTTGAAGTAAGATAATGAGGTAGCAGAAGAGCGTGACGACTGGAAGGAAGTAGAGGAGGAAGAGGAAGAGGAAGAGGAAGAGGAAGTGATTGAAAGAGGAGGAGAAAGAGGAGATTGAGAAGATTGACGTGCGAGAAAAAAATGTGTAAAGGCAACATAAAAAAAAATGAAAGGGATGAAAAAAAAGATTCAAAGCAAAATTTGGAGTACGATAATGAGAAGGAAGAGCGTGAGGTCTGGAAGAAAGTAGAAGAGGAAGAGGAAGTGACTGAAAGAGGAGGAGAAAGAGGAGATTGAGAAGATTGACGTGCGAGAAAAAAATGTGTAAAGGCAACATAAAAAAAAATGAAAGGGATGAAAAAAAAGATTCAAAGCAAAATTTGGAGTACAATAATGAGAAGGAAGAGCGTGAGGTCTGGAAGTAGACGAGAAAGAGGAAGTGATTGAAAGATGAGGAGAAAGAGGAGATTGAGATGGAAGGAAAAAAAGATATGAGATAAAAAGCAAAGTTGGAGTAGGATAATGAGGAAGAAGAAGAGGCGTGTCAGGAGTAGAAGGAAGTAGAAGAGGAATAGGAAGTGATTGAACTGAGATTGAGAAGGTTGACGTGGGAGAGAAAAAGTGTTAAAGGAAAATAAAAAAAGAAATGAAAAGGAAGATAAAAAGAACATGATTAAAAGCAAAATTAGAAATAGGATAAAAAAGAAGAAGAAGAGCGTGAGAACTGGAAGGAATAGGAAGAGGAAAAGGAAGAAGGAAATAGGAGAATCAAAAAAGGAAAATCAATGAGAAACAGTTTAATTTGAGCAGAATGTATTGCAAAGACAGTCAGAAAAAACAAAATAAATGAAAATGAAAAAAAAGGAAAGAGGAAAAAAGGGTAAAAATTGAAAAAAAAACATTGAATAGAAAAGAGTGGAAGATGAAAAAGGAAAAAAAAAGATGAAAACGTAGAATTAAAACTGGGAGAGAATGATCATAAGCAGGAGTAAATTAGAAGATGGGTGAGCGGAATAAAAGCAGACTAGACAAAAAAGACGAGAGAGAGAGAGAGAGAGAGAGAGAGAGAGAGAGAGAGAGAGAGAGAGAGAGAGAGAGTCAGCAGATGGCAGTAAGAGGTGGTGTTAAGTGTGTGTGTGTGTGTGTGTGTGTGTGTGTGTGTGTGTGTGTGTGTGTGTGTGTGTGTGTGTGTGTGTGTGTGTGTAGTTCAATGCTAACAAGAGATAAATCCATCACCAAGGCTCCTGGAGGGCAAGGCGGGACGATCCAGTAGTTAACAAAGCCTCACGCCGCTGAACGCGTCATCTGTGAAAATTCAGAAGAAAAAAACTACCCGAGAAATCGTATTGTTGCAGCAGCTAAATATTTGTAACTGTAAATATTTTGTACGCCTCCCTTCATTGCCAATAATCAATATAATGGAAATATATTTGTGTGACATGTTATTATTCTTGTAAGATTAATCATACGAAGTTCTTGCTGGGCTTGTGGCAAGAATTTTCGGCCGAGTGGTTCATTGGGTAAGGTGGGCACGATGCGGCCAGTCCCAGCTCACGGCAGCTTCTCGGTGTGACGAGATGTGTGTTGCGGCGCCGGCAGGTTTAGGTGAAGGTGAGGGGATGAATTATGAGGGTTGGTGTGAGTAGAAGGAGCTAGGAGCATGAAGGCGTGGGTGCGGGGTTGGCATGGGCGTAATACTTGAAGCAATCATTCGGCCAGGGATGAGGGAGTGGGTTGTGTGGGTTGGTGTTGGTGGCATGAGGGCGTGGGTGCGGGGTTGGAATGGGCGTAATACTGGTAGCAATCATTCGGCCAGGGATGAGGGAGTGGGTTGTGTGGGTTGGTGTGGGTGGCAGGAGGAGCATGAGGGCGTGGGCGTGGGATGGGCGCACTACTTCCAGCAACATTTCGTCACCTGCATTACGTCCCATCGCCCCAGCGTTACACTCTCAGCCTTTTCTTTGAGCGTCCCCGCCAGTGGTCGGTGTAGCCAAGGCGGAACACGACGAGGAGAAGCCATCCCAGAAGAGGACAACGTTGATGACCTGCACGTTCCTGCTAAAGATTGTTCATTTACATTAAAATGACTCAGCAAAAACAAGTGAAGAAGTCTTGGTGCTGCGGGTGCTTCGGCTGGCTCTTCGCCAGGCGGAAGCGCCGCAGCCCCTCCGAGGAACCTGACGACATCGTCGAGGAAACCGAAAACGCGGGTGCCCAGGCCGATGCAGGGCAACAGGCCCTGGTCTGCCTGAAGAAGGCTGCTCAGCCTCTCGCAGTGGTGGAGGAGGAGATCCCCTCCGACACCTTGCTGGATGCTGATGGGGTGGTGGGGAAGGGCGAAAAGGAGGCCACTGGCAGGAGGCGTCAGACTCTCATCATCACAATCCACTTGGTGAAGAGAGAGAAGGTCCAGAAGCCAGTGGATGATACAACAGTCGCACAAAAAGACTGCACGCAATTGGAGAGCCATGGCAAGAGGGTTCAAACTCTCGTAATTACTCTGCACATGGTCAAGAGAGAGAAAATAAAGGAGGTATACGATGAGCTCCCTTTAAAGCACCGAGGCACGGCTGGGGACGCTCCTTCCAGCAGGAGCAAGGCCGTTACCGGCCCACCGGAAAAGATGCCCCTTATCAGCAGCTTCAAACAGCGGGACGCATCTCAAACACCGGTCAAGAAAATGATCAGGTTCAACTTCCAAAACCTGAACACTTTCGTCAAAATTCGTGAGCTGTACTGTGCCTACGACTACTTCAAATATGGCTTCCCTCTCTCCAGCATTCGTCCTGAGCTGAAAAGCTTAAAGGAGAGAGCAGTGGAGCCACAGGAAGAGCCAGCAAAGGAAGCAGTAAACAAACTGCCAGAGGCTAAGAAAACAGTAACAGAGGAAGCAACAGATTCAGCCAACAAAATCAATGAGCCACAACATCTCACAGGGATCCTCAAGAAAGGAAAGACGGCCAGCACCGCTCATAAATGTGTGCGCTTTAACTTCCAGAACCTGAACACTTTCGTCAAGGATCGTGAGCTGTACTGTGGCTACGAATACTTCCAGTATGGCTTCCCTCTCTCCAGCATTCGTCCTGAGCTGGAAAGCCTAAAGGAGAGAGCAGTGGAGCCACAGGAAGAGCCACCAAAGGAAGCAGTAAACAAACTGCCAGAGGCTCAGAAAACAGTAACAGAGGAAGCAACAGATGCAGACAACAAAATCAATGAGCCACAACATCTCACAGGGATCCTCAAGAAAGGAAAGACGGCCAGCACCGCTCATAAATGTGTGCGCTTTAACTTCCAGAACCTGAACACTTTCGTCAAGGATCGTGAACTGTACTGTGGCTACGACTACTTCAGGTATGGCTTCCCTCTCTCCAGCATTCGTCCTGAGCTGGAAAGGCGAAAGGAGAGAACAGTGAAGCCACAGAAAGGGTCAGCAAAGGACGCGGTAAAGAAAAACAACACACGACACCAGCAAACAGTTGGAGCAACTCGCTGTGCAGAAATGAATACCACTACTGAAGGGAAGTCTCCTAAAGGTATCCTGAAGAAAGAAAAGATGCCACGGTCCACCTGTCCAGGACATGTGCGCTTCAACCTTGGTAACCTCCGCGCCCCCGTTAAGGAACGTGAGGTGTACCGTGGCCACGACACCTTCAGATACGCCGCGCCGCTCCAAGTCACTCAGCCTCCCAACTTTACCTCGAGGCCTCACCAGCAGCCCGTTAGATCCGCCTCTACCTCGCTGCGTGGCGCACCTCGGCACCTCGAGAGGCCGACACAGCGGAGCAACGACTCCTTCCAGCAAAACAGTGGCTGGTATGCTGCACACAACTACACCAACAGCCGCCACTCACAGCACCGCCAGCACAACGGCAGCAGCCACGTCCCGCCAAGATACGAAACAAGGCATTTCTACGAGGGACAGACACATCGGGGCACCAACTCCCGCAGCAGAAGTCGTGCCAAGAGAGGCGCAAAGCCGAGTGGTGGCGAGTTTCTGTGAGCACCGGGCGAGTACACAGCGTCGTGATCAAACTCAAATGTTCAGCGACGTACAGGTGACGTACATTCCGGGTGCATTTCTCAACACCCGCTGAACAGTAACTGTCGCTGACCGGTGATAACAGAGACTGAGGAGTGCCAAGAAGCACCACAAACACACTGAGAGGAACGGCTCGCCAGCTGACTAAAATCACCATGCAGAGGAACGCATCCCATGGAACGGTGCCACTTCTACGGAACAAATTGTTCAAGAGTGTCGCATCTGTGGGGAGTGTTTGGACGCATGTGTGTGCTTACATTTCTTATCTTATATTTCAAATGAAAAAATATAAAATATTGTCTTACAAAAAACCTTAGGTAGGGATAGCGGGGTCGTGTTGCACCTCAGAACAAGAAACGTTATGTAAGGAGTTGTCTGAACGACCAACTGTTTTAAAACTATATTTAAATGAAAGGTATTAGAATGCTCTTGCCTGTATGCTTCAGCTCAGTGTGATGACCTGAGTTTTATTTTGTCTCTCATTCTCTGCGGAATGATTATAGCTTCCAGGTCTGAGACGCGTGCCCAGAGCGTGACGGAGGTGAGATCGGGATGGAGCCACACATTCCGCGTTATTCATTTATCATGGCAAAACTCCCTGGTTCAGTCACGCTTGTTCGCGTGCTATCAACGATTGAGGCAGCGCACAGAAGGTGCCGGAGCCTTAGAACTTTTGCTAATAATGGTCTTCACATTTATGCCAAGAATCGTGCCAAATCTGTTCTCCGACTTGCCAATAACTCCTTCATCAATAAATCAAAATATTGAAATTTTGCTAACAAAATTGTTTCCATTTACCTGAAAATAGCTCCCACAAAACTCTCTCTCTCTCTCTCTCTCTCTCTCTCTCTCTCTCTCATCAAGTGACGATGTCAACACACCAGTCTGGCCGTTCTATTTCTTCACTGACTGGATTTAATCAAAGTCGAACAAAATCAAATGAAAAAATAATAAAAAAATACGTCCACATGGTACACACTTATGTATCTTCGACCTTTTTATGCATGTAAAACACAGATAAAATTGACGAATTTTACGAGAAGTGGAACCTGGCATCCCACACGCGGCTCTGCTGTGTGATTGGCTGTCAGGCCACGAGAAGGGCGGGGCGGAGGAGAGCTGTGCAAAAATGTGACACTAAAAGGAAGACGCGATCAGGCCACGGTTAATTTTACACACACACACACACACACAAACACACACAATGGAAGAATAGTAACTGAAACATGGTATAACAAACCCGTAGACCTAAACTCAAAATAAGCATTACAACTAATAACACTATCAGGAACACTGCCGTTACCACCACTACTAATCACCCACCACTTGAATAACGACCATTAACACCATCATGGCAGGCACTTCAACCACCAGGACTACCATATCCGCCCCCCTCCCCCCTTCTTCCCGGCATCACCACTGCAGAAGAAAAGGAAGAGAATAGGAGGAAAATGATGAAAGCGGAATGCAAAATCGAAGGAAAAGTTTGTGGGCAGGGAAAAGGAGGAGAAGGAGTAATATGGAAATAATAAGTATGAGTAAGTGAGAGTTTTGAAGGAGTAACAGGAAGAAAAGAAGCAAAAGAAGAAGGACGAAGAAAAAAAAAGAAAGGAAAAAATATTAGATGAAGTAAAAACAAGACTTGCAAAAAGGAAACAAAAAGATGAACAAGAAAACGGAAGAAGGAAATGGAAGAAAAAATGTCAAGGAATTATAACTCAAAGAACGTAGAGGATACAAAAAGGAAGTTACGAGGAAGGCGATGGAAGAATTAAAGCAAGGCAGAGTAGGGAGAAGGGATAAGAGGCGAAATAAGACTTAGAATATATGAAAAAGTAAGAGGATATGAAAAGAAATAGAAAAAGTTGGAAGAAAACAATAAAAAGGAGGAAAAAATAAACACGAATGGGAAAGAAGAGAAACAAAAGAGAGTATTTAAATGTGTAGAAATTGGGAAGATTAATATGATGAGAATGTACGAAACGCAGAAAAGCAAAACGAGGAAGTAAAAGTAAAAAAAATAATATACAAAAGTGAAATGACAGGAAGGAGGAAGATGAAAGGCAAGAACAATAAAAACAGAAAGACAAATAAGAGAAAACAGACAGAGACGATAAAAGAGAGAGAAGACAAAGGGTGAGAAATATACGAATGAGGCTGAAAAACAAAATATAAAGACGGATGAGTAAAAACATGGATGGGGAGGAGGAGTAAGAGGGAGAGATGAAAGAAAAGAATATGGGAGTTAAAGTTTAGTGAGATAATGAGGAACTGAAAGAGGGGTTGGAAAAAAGAAAATATGTAGACCAAATTAAGAATGAATGTGAAAACAAACAGAAGAAAAAACAAGATTAAAAGGAAAATTTGGAGCAGGACAATGAGGAATAAGAAGAGCGTGAGGACTGGAAGGAAGTAAAAGAGGAAGAGGAAGAGAAAGTGATTGAAAGAGGAGGAAAAAGAGGGGAATGAAAACATAGACAAGCGAAAGAAAAAGTGTAAAGGCAACATTAAGAAAGAAATGAGATGGAAGAAAAAAAAGATAAGATAGAAAGTAAAATTAGGAAGAGGATAATGAGGAAAAAGAAGAGAGTGAGGATTAGAAGGAAGTAGAAGAGGAAGAGGAAGAGGAAGTGAGTGAAAGAGGAGAGAAAAGGTATAAAGGCAACATTAAAAAAGAAATGAGAAGGAAGAAAAAAGAACAAGATAAAAAGAAAATTAGGAATAGGATAAAGAAGAAGAAGAAGAAGGCGTGAGGACTGTAAGGAATAGGAAGAGGAAAAGGTATAAGGAAAACGGAGAAGCAAAAAAGGAAAATCAATGGGAAACAGTTTAATGTGAGCAGAATGTTATGCGAAGACCGTCAGAAAAAGCGAAAACAATAAAAATAAGGAGAAAGAAGTAATAAAAGAGGAAAGGGAAAAGGAAAAAAACATTGAATAGAAAAGAGTGGAAGATGAAAAAGGAAAAGAAAGATGAAAACGTAGAATTAAAACTGGGAGAGAACGAACATAAGCAGGAGTAAATTAGAAGATGGGTGAGCGGAATAAAAGCAGACTAGACAAAAAAAGAAGAGAGAGAGAGAGAGAGAGAGAGAGAGAGAGAGAGAGAGAGAGTCAGCACGTGGCGGTAAGAGGTCGTGTTACGTGTGTGTGTGTGTGTGTGTGTGTGTGTGTGTGTGTGTGTGTATTTGTAGTTCAATGCTAACAAGAGACAAATCCATCACCAAGGCTCCTGGAGGGCAAGGCGGGACGATCCAGTAGTTAACAAAGCCTCACGCCGCTGAACGCGTCATCTGTGAAAATTCAGAAGAAAAAAACTACCCGAGAAATCGTATTGTTGCAGCAGCTAAATATTTGTAACTGTAAATATTTTGTACGCCTCCCTTCATTGCCAATAATCAATATAATGGAAATATATTTGTGTGACATGTTATTATTCTTGTAAGATTAATAATACGAAGTTCTTGCTGGGCTTGTGGCAAGAATTTTCGGCCGAGTGTTTCATTGGGTAAGGTGGGCACGATGCGGCCAGTCCCAGCTCACGGCAGCTTCTCGGTGTGACGAGATGTGTGTTGCGGCGCCGGCAGGTTTAGGTGAAGGTGAGGGGATGAATTATGAGGGTTGGTGTGAGTAGAAGGAGCTAGGAGCATGAGGGCGTGGGTGCGGGGTTGGCATGGGCGTAATACTTGTTGCAATCATTCGGCCAGGGATGAGGGAGTGGGTTGTGTGGGTTGGTGTTGGTGGCATGAGGGCGTGGGTGCGGGGTTGGCATGGGCGTAATACTTGTTGCAATCATTCGGCCAGGGATGAGGGAGTGGGTTGTGTGGGTTGGTGTTGGTGGCATGAGGAGCATGAGGGCGTGGGTGCGGGGTTGGAATGGGCGTAATACTGGTAGCAATCATTCGGCCAGGGATGAGGGAGTGGGTTGTGTGGGTTGGTGTTGGTGGCATGAGGGCGTGGGTGCGGGGTTGGAATGGGCGTAATACTTGTTGCAATCATTCGGCCAGGGATGAGGGAGTCATCTGTTTTTATAAACACTCGCCTGCGCCAGAACGGGCTGGGCCAACCATCAGGCCCCACCTGGAAGAAGCCTTGGGCCGACCATCAGGCCCCACCGGGAAGATGCCTATCGGCGCAATAGGCAACAACGTAAAGAAAAAAGAAAAAAAAAAAAATATATATATATATATATATATATATATATATATATATATATATATATATATATATATATATATATATATATATATATATATATATATATATATATATATATATATATATATATATATATATATATATATACATATGTATATATATATATATATATATATATATATATATATATATATATATATATATATATATATATATATATATATATATATTTAGAAATATGTAAAAATATATATATAGATATATATATATTTATTTATATATATATATATATATATATATATATATATATATATATATATATTTGTGGGGAGGCGGTGGCTGAAACGACAGAGTAACTCCACCGCGTTCAGGAGGACGCGAGTTCAATCCCCGCCCGGTGCCACCAAGCTGGGATTTTTCAGCCACTGCCGAGTGGCTTAAAACTACGCACTTGCTGTCCAGAAGACCACCTATCAACCCGGACACTATATTCTAGGATTAAAGATGAGTTCCGGGAGGGCAGCATGAGCCAATGCAAGATGGCGCACTATAAACACTCGCTTGCGCCAGAACGGGCTGGGCCGAACATCAGGACCCACCGGGAAAAAGCCTTGGGGCGACCATCAGGCCCCACCGGGAAAAAGCTATATATATATATATATATATATATATATATATATATATATATATATATATATATATATATATATATATATATATATATATATATATATATATATATATATATATATATATATATATATATATATATATATATATATATATATATATATATATATATATATATATATATATATATATATATATATATATATATATATATATATATATATATATATATATATATATATATATATATATATATATATATATATATATATATATATATATATATATATATATATATATATATATATATATATATATATATATATATATATATATATATATATATATATATATATATATATATATATATATATATATACATATATATATATATATATATATATATATATATATATATATATATATATATATATATATATATATATTTTTTTTTTTTACAACAAAGGATGAAGCTCAAGGGCTCACAAAAAAAGAAAACAATAATTAAAAAGCCAGCTAATCGCTGCTCCTAAAAAAGAAAAAAAAGAGTTGGCAGAAAGGAAAATCAAATACGGGAGGAGAGGTGTCCTGATAACCTCCTCTTGAAAGAGTTCAAGTCGTAGGCAGGGGGAAATACAGATGAAGGAAGATTGTTCCAGAGTTTACCAGCGTGAGGGATGAAAGAGTGAAGATGCTGGTTAACTCTTGCATAAGGGGTTTGGACAGTATAGGGATGAGCATGAGTAGAAAGTCGAGTGCAGTTAGCAAGTTCAGAAGAGCAGTCAGCGTGGAAATATCGATAGAAGATAGAAAGAGAGGCAACATTGCGGCGGAATTTAAGAGGTAGAAGTCTATCAGTATGAGGAGGAGAGCTGATGAGACGAAGAGCCTTAGCCTCCACTCTGTCCAGAAGAGCTGTGTGAGTGGAGACCCCCCACACATGAGATGCATATTCCATACAAGGGCGGACAAGGCCCCTGTATATGGACAGCAACTGTGCAGGGGAGAAGAACTGGCGGAGACGGTACAGAACGCCCAGCCTCGAGGAAGCTGATTTAATAAGAGATGAGATATGAAGTTTCCAGTTGAGATTTTGAGTTAAGGATAGACCGAGGATGTTTAGTGTTGAGGAAGGTGATAGCTGGGTGTTGTCAAAGAATAGGGGAGAGTTGTTTGGAAGATTGTGTCGAGTGGATAGGTGGAGAAACTGTGTTTTTGAGGCGTTGAAGGACACCAGGTTCTTCTTGCCCCAATCGGAAATAATAGTAAGGGCAGAGGCTAGGCGTTCTGCAGCCTCCAGCCTTGAGTCGTTAAGTTCCTGAAGGGTGGGTCTTCTATTAAAAGAAGTTGAGTAATGCAGAGTGGAATCATCGGCGTAGGAATGGATAGGACAGTTCGTTTTGGAAAGAAGATCATCAATGAACAACAGAAAAAGAATGGGAGATAGGACAGAACCCTGTGGGACACCACTGTTAATAGATTTAGGGGAAGAACAGTGACCATCTACCACGGCAGAAATAGAACGGTCAGAAAGGAAACTGGAGATAAAGGTACAGAGAGAAGGATAGAAACCGTAGGAGGGTAGTTTAGAGAGCAAGGATTTGTGCCAGACCCTATCAAAAGCTTTTAATATGTCCAGCGCAATAGCAAAAGTTTCACCGAAACGGCTAAGAGAGGATGACCAAGAGTCAGTTAAGAAGGCTAGGAGATCACCAGTAGAACGCCCCTTGTGGAACCCATACTGGCGATCAGATAGAATGTCAGAAGTGGAAAGGTGCTTTTGAATCTTCAGGTTAAGAACATAAGAACATAAGAACATAACATAAGAACATAAGAACGCAGGAGTCTGCAAGAGGCCGGTAGGCCTGTACGAGGCAGCTCCTTTGACCCTAAGCTCCCGTGTATCTAACCCCACCTAATATCGCTGTCCATGAATTTATCTAGTCTATTTTTGAATGTGACAATTGTATTAGCACTCACCACATGACTGCTAAGGCTATTCCACTCATCCACCACCCTGTTAGTAAACCAATTTTTGCCTATGTCCCTGTTGAATCTGAATTTATCCAGTTTAAACCCGTTACTTCGTGTCCTACCCGGTTCTCTTACCAACAAAACCTTATGAATGTCTCCCTTATTAAAGCCCTTCATCCATTTATAAACCTCGATCATGTCTCCACGCACCCTTCGCCTTTCTAGAGAATGCAAGTTTAACTGTTTGAGTCTTTCCTCGTATGGCAAGTTTCTCAACCCCTGAATCATCTTAGTCATCCTCCTCTGCACCGATTCTAACATTTTGATATCCATTCTATAGTAGGGTGACCAGAACTGAACCGCATAGTCAAGATGAGGTCTAACTAATGCTAAATATAGTTTAAGGAAGACTTCGGGGCTTCTGTTGCTTACGCTCCTTGAAATAAATCCCAGTACCCTATTAGCTCGATTTCTAGCTTGAATGCATTGTGCCCTTGGACGGAGATCAGAGCTCACTAAGACCCGTAAATCCCTCTCGCACCCAGACCTACTTATGAGAGTGTCATTTAAGCAATAGTTATGTGAGGGGTTGTTCCTACCTACACTCAGAATACTGCACTTCCCTACATTGAACTCCATCTGCCATTTATCCGCCCAGTCATATAATCTGTTGAGATCACCTTGGAGAATACTAGCGTCCTGATCCGACTCAATTACTCTACCGATCTTGGTATCATCTGCAAATTTACTAACATCACTACTAATTCCTGTGTCTAAGTCATTGATATAAATAATAAACAAAAGTGGACCTAATACCGAACCTTGTGGGACCCCACTCGTAACACATCCCCAGTCAGATCTTTTACCATTGATTTGCACTCTTTGCTTCCTATTGCTAAGCCACGCCTTGACCCAGTTCAAAACTTTACCCTCTACTCCGTGAGCCTGTAATTTAAGCAACAGTCGTTGGTGAGGAACTTTGTCAAACGCTTTACTAAAATCAAGATAGATTACATCATAATTTTCATCTCTGTCAACCGCCTCAAATACTTTATTGTAGAAGGACAAGAGATTGGTGAGGCATGACCTACCTTTTGTGAACCCATGCTGCGAGTCGTGAATTAAGCTATGTTTCTCTAAATGCTCCCGAATGTTCCTGGCTATTATGGACTCCAGCATCCCTATAACCGATGTTAAGCTAATTGGGCGATAGTTTGAAGCAACTGACCTGTCCCCCTTTTTAAAAATCGGCGTCACATTAGCTACTTTCCATAGGCTCGGCACATAGCCAGTATTTACCGACATCTTAAAGATGTCGGTTAGTGGGTCACTGATTATATCACCTAACTCCTTTAATACCCTCGGAAATATCCCGTCAGGACCTGGCGACTTGTTCTTCTTAAGCTTATCTATCTCATCCTGAACTATTTGCCTGGTAATGATTATATCCCTCAATTTATCGCCATCCCCGCCCTCGTACACCTGAACTCTTTCCGGTATAGTCGTTCGATCCTCCTGTGTGAATACTGAAAGGAAGTAGTCGTTCAACAATGTGCTCATATTTTCGTAATTTTCTACTAGCTCCCCTGTGTTTGTTTTCAGCGGTCCAATTTTCTCCCGTGTTTTTGTTCTATACATCTGAAAGAAACCCTTAGGATTACTTTTCGCCTCATTTGCTACTTTGATCTCATAGTTCTTTTTTGCTAAGGATTGATTCAAAAGCTTTAGATAGACAAGAAAGTAAAGCTATAGGACGGTAGTTTGAGGGATTGGAGCGGTCACCCTTCTTAGGCACAGGCTGTATGAAGGCATACTTCCAGCAAGAAGGAAAGGTAGATGTTGACAGGCAGAGGCGAAAGAGTTTGACCAGGCAGGGTGACAGCACGGAGGCACAGTTTTTAAGGACAATAGGAGGCACTCCATCAGGTCCATAAGCCTTCTGAGGATTGAGGCCAGAGAGAGCATAGAAAACATCATTTTGAAGAATTTTTATAACAGGCATAAAGGAGTCAGATGGGGGATGTGTAGGAGGAATATGCCCAGAATCGTCCAGAGTGGAGTTTTTAGAAAAAGTCTGAGAGCAGAGTTCAGCCTTAGAGATAGATGAGACGGCAGTGTTGCCGTCAGGACTGAGGAGTGGAGGGAAAGATGAAGAAGTGAAGTTGGTGGAGATGTTTTTAGCTAGATGCCAGAAGTCACGGGAAGAGTTATAGAAAGCAAGGTTTTGACATTTTCTATTAATGAAAGAATTTTTGGTTAGTCGGAGAATAGATTTGGCACGATTTCGGGCAGAAATGTAAAGTTCATAATTAGCATTAGTTTGAAGGCTCTGGTACCTTTTGTGAGCTACCTCTCTATCATTGACAGCACGAGAACAAGCGTGATTAAACCAAGGCTTTTTAGCGTGAGGAGTAGAGAAAGAACGAGGAATGTATGCCTCCATTCCAGAGACAATCACCTCTGTGATGCGCTGAGCACACACAGAGGGGTCTCTATCCTGGAAGCAATAATCATTCCACGGGAAATCGGAAAAGTACATCCTCAGGTCGTCCCACCGAGCTGAAGCAAAATGCCAGAAGCATCGCCTCATCGGTGGGTCCAGAGGGTGTACAGGAGCGATAGGACAGGATGCAGAAATAAGATTGTGATCGTAGGAGCCCAACGGAGAGAACAGTTTGACAGAATAAGTAGAAGGGTTTGAGGTAAGGAAGAGGTCTAGAATATATATATATATATATATATATATATATATATATATATATATATATGTATATATACATATATACATATATATATATATATATATATATATATATATATATATATATATATATATATATATATATATATATATATATATATATATTGCCCCCCATCATTTCAATTTTCCGGTTACGCCACTGGTTGAGAGTGCCGCCTTCCTAAACCTTCACCTTCCTAGAGGGTTAGATTAGTGCAGTCCAGCCTTTCACTAGCATAGTTATAGCACCTCCCAGCCTCTCTGCAGCACAGGACACCTTCTGAATCTCTAGCGCAGAGCATGGGAGTGCCACCTTTCTATATCTTCACTTTCCTACAGGGTCAGATTAGTGCAGTCCAACATTTCAGTAGCATAGTTAAAACACCCCCAACCCTCTCTGCAGCAAATGACACCTTCTGATTCCCTACCATAGAGCATGGGTGTGCCACCTTTCTACATCTTCACCTTCCTTCAGGGTCAGATTAGTGCAGTCCAGCCTTTCACTAGCATAGTTATAACACCTACAAGCCTCTCTGCAGCACATGGTACCTCATTTTCTAACACTGAGCCAGAGAGTGCCAAATTTCTACGCATTCACCCTCCTACTGGGTCAAATTAGTGCAATCCAAACTTTTACTAGCATAGTTCGACCACTTCTAAGCCTCTCTGCAGCACTTGACACCTTCTGATTCCCTAGCACTGAGCCAGAGAGTGCCACCTTCCTACACCTTCACCTTCCTACTGGGTCAGATTAGTGTAGTCTAGCCTTTCACTAGCATAGTTATTTCACCTTCAAGCCACTCTGCAGCACATGACACCTTTTATTCCTTACCACTGAATTAGAAAGTGCCTTCTTCCTACAGTTACACCTTACTGCAGGGTCAGAATAGTACAGTCCAGCCTTTCACTAGCATAGTTATAACACCTTCAAGCCTCTCTGCTGCACATGACACCTTCTGACTCCCTAGCACTGAGCCAGAGAGTGCCACCTTCCTACACCTTCACCTTCCTAGAGGGTCAGATTAGTGCTGTCCAGTTTTTTACTAGCATTGTTATAACACCTCAAAGTCTCTCCGTAGTACATGACACCTTCTGATTCCCTAGCACTGCGCTTGAGAGTACCACATTCCTACACCTTCACTTTCCTACATGGACAGATTAGTGCAGTCCAGTCTTTCACTACCATAGTTCTAACACCTCCAAGCCTCTCTGCAGCACATGCAACCTGATTCCCCAGCACTGGGCCAGAGAGTGCCACCTTTCTACGCATTCACCGTCTTACATGGTCAAATTAGTGCAGTCTAGCCTTTCACTAGCATAGTTAGAACACCTTCAAACCACTGTGCAGCACATGACACATTTTAATTCCTTAGCACTGAGATAGAAAGTGCCTCCTTCCTACACCTTCACCTTCCTACAGGGTCAGATTAGTGCAGTCCAGCCTGTCACTAACATAGTTATAACACCTCCAAGCCTCTCTGCAGCACATGACACCTGGTTCTCTTGCACTGAGCCTGAGAGTGCCACCTTCCTACACGTTCACCTTCTTTCAGGGACAGATTAGTGCAGTTCAGCCTTTCACTAGCATAGTTAAAACACCTTCAAGCCACTCTGCAGCACATGACACCTTCTTATTCATTGGCACTTAACTAAAAAGTGCCACATTCCTACAGCTGCATCTTCCAACAGGGACAGATTAGTGCAGTCCAGCCTTGCAATAGCATATTTATAACACCTTCAAGCTTTTCTGGAACACATGACACCTTCTGATGCCCTAGAACAGAGCTTGAAAGTGCTACCTTCCTACACCTTCACCTTCCTACAGTGTCAGATCAGTCCAGTCCAGCCTTTCACTACCATAGTTATAGGCGTTCAGGAGGACGCGAGTTCAATAACCGCCCGGTGCCACCAAGCTGGGATTTTTCAGCCGCCGCCGAATGGCTTAAAACTACCCACATGCTGTCCAGAAGACCACCTATCAACCCGGACTCTAGATTCTAGGATTAAAGATGAGCTCCGGGAGGGCAGCATGAGACAATGCAAGATGGCGCCACTATAAACACTCGCCTGCGCCAGAACGGGCTGGGCCGACCATCAGGACCCACCGGGAAGAAGCCTTGGGCCGACCATCAGGCCCCACCGGGAAAAAGCCTACCGGTGCCATAGGCCGCGATGTAAAAAAAAAAAAATAAATAAATAAAAAAATAAAAAAAAAACACCAAGGCTCTCTGCAGCACATGACACCCTCTCATTCCCCAGCACTGAGTCAGAGAGTGCCACCTTCCTACTATATCAGAATAGTTCAGTACAGCTTTTCATTAGCATAGTTATAACACCTTGAATCCTCTCTTCAGCACATGACACCTTTAGATTCTCTAGCCCTGTGCCAGAGAGTGCCAACCTCCTACACTTTCACTTTCCTACATCGTCAGATTAGTGCAGTCCAGCCGTTCACTAGCATAGTTATAACACCTACAAGCCTCTCTGTAGCACATGATACCTTCTGATTCCTTAACGCAGAGCTTGAGAGTGCCGCCTTCCTACACTTTCATCCTCCTACAGGGTCAGATTAGGGTAGTCCAGCCTTTCACTAGCATAGTTATAACACCTTCAAGCCTCTCTGCAGCACATGGTACCTGATTCCCTTACACTAAGTCAGAGAGTGCCACCTTCCTACGCATTCACCCTTCTACAGGGTGAAATTAGTGCAGTCCAACCTTTCACTAGCATAGTTATAACACCTTCAAGCCTCTCTGCAGCACATGACACCTTCTGATTCCTTAGCACTGAGCCAGAGAGTGCCACCTTCCTATACCTTCACCTTCCTACAGCGTCAGATTAGTGTAGTCCAGCCTTTAACTAGCATGGTTATAACACCTCCAAGCATCTCTGCAGCACATGACACCTGGGGCGGTATCAATAAATACTGCTAGCAGTACTTTTAGTAGTGCTGCTAGAAGCTGTTTTCCTTTTAGCAGTAGCTTTTAACTTTACTGTCCTTTTCTGTCCAAATTACTTTGCCAATAATAATTATTTACGCCGAAAAGCCCCTCCCCAATTCTGGCTAAGCTCCGACCCCCCTTCACCTGATTGGCTGTTCATGACGTTATGCGTTGTATCAAAGACACGTACCAAATATACATAATTAAGATAATCTGTCAAGTTTTATGATTAAAAAAATATTCGTAATTTAATTGAATGGCGGCATTCTACTTTAACAATCAATGGCATCACCTAAGAAACAAAGTACAATAATAAGTAAGCCAGTTTTGAAGGGATAACGGGCGGCCCTTCAAAACAAGCAATGTAGCATTGAAGGCGATTATAGTTGGCTACCTATAAAGTAATGCACACTTTCCGTCATTATTTCCTACATAGCTCATTCACATAGGCATACTAAATATAACCACATAAAAAAATATCTTCTACAGTAACTTCATACAGGTAGGAATCATTGTATTAAGGAATAAGTGTTGTATCCTTGGCTTGGAGGGACGGGTGTGTACGCTCGCGGAACAGCGGGTGACGGTGAACGCGGCAGACGACGCACCCGTCCCTCCAAGCCACAGATACGAAAGTTATTACTTACTCCTACCTGTATGGAGTTACTGTAGAAGATATGTTTTATGTGATTATATTTAGTGTGCCTATGTGCATGAGCTATGTAGGAAATAATGACGGAAAGTGTGCATTACTTAATAGGTAGCATACTATAATCGCCTTTAATGCTACATTGCTTGTTTTTAATTGGCGCCTCCCCCCTGGAACAGCTGTTTGTCCGTATTTTTATTGGTACAACACTTCAGACACTATAATTAGTGCGCGGGGGCGACCAGTCAGCTGTTATTATCGTTATTATATTGAATGAGACATCCGAAAAGTTAGCTTTTAAGTCGTTACAGAGGGTGCCACCGTCCAACACATTCATCTTCCTACAAGGTCAGATGGGTGCAGCCCAGCCTTTCACTAGCATACCTAGTTATAACACCTCCAAGCCTCCCTGCAGCACATGACACCTTCTGATTCCCTAGCACTGAGCCAGAGAGTGCCACCTTCCTACACGTTCATCTTTCTACAACATCAGAATAGTGCAGTCCAGCCTTTCACTAGCATAGTTATAACACCTCCAAGCCGCTCTGAAGCACATAACCCCTAATTCCCTTGAACTGAGCCAGAGAGTGCCACCTTCCTACACGTTCACCTTCCTACAGCGACAGATTAGTGCAGTCCAGCCTTTCACTAGCATAACTATAACACCTCCACGCCTCTCTGAAGCACATTACACCTTCTGATTCCGTAGCACTGATCCAAAGAGTGCGACCTTCCTACACCTCCATCTTCCTTCACGGTCAGATTAGTTTAGTCCAGCCTTTCACTAGCATATTTACAACACCTCCACGCCTCTCTGCAGCACATGTCAACTAATTCCCTAGCACTGATGTTGAGAGTGCCACCTTTCTACACCTTCACCTTCCTCCAGCGTCAGACTAGTGCAGTGCAGCCTTTCACTAACTAACTAACTTTCACTAACCATGAACTTTACATTTCAGCATTTCTTCGACTTACCAAAACCACTTTTATCAATAGAAATGTCAACACCTTGCTTTCTCTAATTCACCCCTTGACTTCTGGTACCTAGCAACAATATCACCAATTTCACTTCTTCCTCTTTCTCTCCTCTCCTTAATCCTGACTGGAGCACTGCCGTCTTATCTATCACTAAGGCTGAACTCTTTGCTCACACATTCTGTAAGAACTCCACCCTGGACGATTCTTGGCATATTCCTCCTACTCATACCCCCTCTGACTCCTTTATACCTATTATTAAGATTTTTCATAATGATGTTTTCTATGCCCTCTCTGGCCTTAACTCTCAGCAGTCAGTATGGAGGAGCAGGTGAAAGCACCTTGGTATTGAGGAGCAGATGAAAGCATATCGATATTGAGGAGCAAGTGAAAGCATATCGATATTGAGGAGCAAGTGAAAGCATATCGATATTGAGGAGCAAGTGAAAGCATATCGATATTGAGGAGCAAGTGAAAGCATATCGATATTGAGGAGCAAGTGAAAGCATATCGATATTGAGGAGCAAGTGAAAGCATATCGATATTGAGGAGCAGGTGAAAGCATATCGATATTGAGGAGCAAGTGAAAGCATATCGATATTGAGGAACAGGTGAAAGCATATCGATATTGAGGAGCAAGTGAAAGCATATCGATATTGAGGAGCAAGTGAAAGCATATCGATATTGAGGAGCAAGTGAAAGCATATCGATATTGAGGAGCAAGTGAAAGCATATCGATATTGAGGAGCAGGTGAAAGCATATCGATATTGAGGAGCAAGTGAAAGCATATCGATACTGGAGAGCAGATGAAAGCACCTTGATATTGAGAAGCAGATGAAAGCACCTTGATATTGAGAAGCAGGTGAAAGCACATCGATATTGTGGAGCAGATGAAAGCACCTTGATATTGAGAACCAGAAGAAAGCACCTTGATATTGAGGAGCACGTGAAAGCACATCGATATTAAGGAGCAGGTGAAAGCACCTCGATATTGGGGAGCAAGTGAAAGCACTTTGATATTGAGGAGCAAATGATAGCACATCGATATTGAGGAGCAGATGAAAGCACCTCGATATTGAGGAGCAGATGAAAGCACCTCGATATTGAGGAGCAGATGAAAGCACCTCGATGTTGAGGACCAGATGAAAGCACATCGATATTGAGGAGCAGGTGAAAGCACATCGATATTGAGGAGCAGGTGAAAGCACATCTATATTGAGGTACAGGTGAAAGCTCGTTGATATTGAGGTCAGATGAAAGCACATTATTATTGAGAAGGAGATAAAAGCATCTTGATATTGAGGAACACATGATAGTACCTCGATACTGAGGGGCAGATGAAAGCACTTCGATATTGAGGAACATATGAAAGCACCTCGGTATTGAGGAGCAGATGAAAGCACATCGATATTGAGGAGCAGATGATAGCAACTCGATATTGATGAGCAGATGAAAGCACCTCCATACTGAAGAGCAGATGAAAGCTCCTCGATAATGAGGAGCAGATGAAAGCACCTCGATATTGAGGAGCAGATGATAGCACATCCATATTGAGGAGCAAATGAAAGCACCTTGATATTGAGTAGCAGAAGAAAGCACCTTGATATTGAGGAGCAGATGAAAGTACCTTGATATTGAAGAGCAGAAGAAAGCACCTCGATATTGAGGAGTAGATGAAAGCACATCGATATTGAGGTCAGATGAAAGAACCTTGATATTGAGGAGCAGAAGAAAGCACCTTGATATTGAGGAGCACATGAAAGCTCCTCGATAATGAGGAGTAGATGAAAGCACCTCGATATTGAAGAGCAGATGAAAGCACATCCATATTGAGGAGCAGATGAAAGCACCTTGATATTTAGTAGCAGAAGAAAGCACCTTGATATTGAGGAGCAGATAAAAGCACGTCGATATTGAGGAGCAGATGAAAGCACATCGATATTGATGAGCAGGTGAAAGCATCTCGATATTGAGGAGCAGATGAAAGCACCTTGATATTGAGAAGCAAATGAAAGCACTTCGATATTAAGAAGCAGGTGAAACCACATCGATATTGAGGAGCAGATGAAAGCACCTTGAAAATGAGGAGCAGATGAAAGCACCTTGATAAAGAGGAGCAGGTGAAAGCACCTCGATATTGATGAGCAGAGGAAAGCACCTCGATATTGAGGAGCAGATGAAAGAAACTCGATTTTGAGGAACAGATGAAAGCATCTCGATATTGAGGAGCAGATGAAAGCACCTCGATATTGAGGAACAGATGAAAGCACTTCGATATTGAGCAGCAGACGAAAGCACCTCGTTATTGATGAGCAGATAATAGGACCTCTATATTGAGTAGCAGATGAAAGCACCTCATTATTGAGGAGCAGATGAAAGCACCTCGATATTGAGGAGCAGATGAAAGCACCTCGATATTGAGGAGCAGATGAAAGAACCTTGATATTGAGGAGCAGATGAAAGAACCTTAATATTGAGAAGCAGATGAAAAAACCTCGATATTGAGGAGCAGATGAAAGAACCTTGATATTGAGGAGCAGATGAAAGAACCTTGATATTGAGGAACAGATGAAAGAACCTTGATATTGAGGAGCAGATGAAAGAACCTTGATATTGAGGAACAGATGAAAGCACATCAATATTGAGGAACAGATGAAAGAACCTTGATATTGAGGAACAGATGAAAGAACCTTGATATTGAGGAACAGATGAAAGCACATCAATATTGAGGAACAGATGAAAGAACCTTGATATTGAGGAACAGATGAAAGAACCTTGATATTGAGGAACAGATGAAAGAACCTTGATATTGAGGAACAGATGAAAGAACCTTGATATTGAGGAACAGATGAAAGAACCTCGATATTGAGGAGCAGATGAAAGAACCTTGATATTGAGGAGCAGATGAAAGCACATCAATATTGAGGAACAGATGAAAGAACCTCGATATTGAGGAGCAGATGAAAGAACCTTGATATTGAGGAGCAGATGAAAGAACCTTGATATTGAGGAGCAGATGAAAGAACCTTGATATTGAGGAGCAGATGAAAGCACCTTGATATTGAGGAGCAGATGAAAGAACCTCGATATTGAGGAGCAGATGAAAGAACCTTGATATTGAGGAGCAGATGAAAGAACCTTGATATTGAGGAGCAGATGAAAGAACCTTGATATTGAGGAGCAGATGAAAGAACCTCGATATTGAGGAGCAGATGAAAGAACCTTGATATTGAGGAACAGATGAAAGAACCTTGATATTGAGGAGCAGATGAAAGAACCTCGATATTGAGGAGCAGATGAAAGAACCTTGATATTGAGGAACAGATGAAAGCACCTCGATATTGAGGAACAGATGAAAGAACCTTGATATTGAGGAGCAGATGAAAGAACCTCGATATTGAGGAGCAGATGAAAGAACCTCGATATTGAGGAGCAGATGAAAGCACATCGATATTGAGGAGCAGATGAAAGAACCTTGATATTGAGGAGCAGATGAAAGAACCTTGATATTGAGGAGCAGATGAAAGCACCTCGATATTGAGGAGCAGATGAAAGAACCTTGATATTGAGGAGCAGATGAAAGCACCTCGATATTGAGGAGCAGATGAAAGAACCTTGATATTGAGGAGCAGATGAAAGAACCTTGATATTGAGGAGCAGATGAAAGAACCTCGATATTGAGGAGCAGATGACAGCAATTCGATATTGAGCAGCAGACGAAAGCACCTTGATATTGAGGAGCAGAGCAGATGAGCACCTTGATATTGAGGGGCAGGTGAAAGCATATCGATATTGAGGGGCAGGTGAAAGCATATCGATATTGAGGAGCAGGTGAAAGCATATCGATATTGAGGGGCAGGTGAAAGCATATCGATATTGAGGGGCAGGTGAAAGCTCATCGATATTGGGGAGCAGATGTAAGCACCTTGATATTGAGAAGCAGATGAAAGCACCCTGATATTGAGGAGTAGGTGAAAGCACATCGATATTGTGGAGCAGATGAAAGCACCTTGATAGTGAGAACCAGAAAAAAGCACCTTGATATTGAGGAGCAGGTGAAAGCACCTCGATATTGGGAGCAAGTGAAAGCACTTTGATAGTGAGGAGCAAATGATAGCACCTCGATATTGAGGAGCAGATGAAAGCACCTCGATATTGAGGAGCAGGTGAAAGCACATCGATATTGGGGAGCAGATGAAAGCCACTCGATATTGAGGAGCAGATAATAGCACCTCGATGTTGAGGACCAGATGAAAGCATCTCGATATTGAGGAGCAGATGAAAGCCACTCGATATTGAGGAGCAGATAATAGCACCTCGAGGTTGAGGACCAGATGAAAGCATCTCGATATTGAGGAGCAGATGAAAGCACCTCGATATTGAGGAACAGATGAAATCACTTCGATATTGAGCACCAGACGAAAGCACCTCGTTATTGAGGAGCAGATGAAAGCACCTCGATATTGAGGAGCAGATGAAAGCACCTCGATATTGAGGAGCAGATGAAAGCACCTCGATATTGAGGAGCAGATGAAAGATCCTTGATATTGAGGAGCAAATGATAGAACCTCGATATTGAGGAGGAGATGAAAGAACCTTGATATTGAGGAGCAGATGAAAGAACCTCGATATTGAGGAGCAGATGAAAGAACCTTGATATTGAGGAGCAAATGATAGCACCTCGATATTCAGGAGCAGATGAAAGCACCTTGATATTGAGGAGCAGATGAAAGAACCTCGATATTGAGGAGCAGATGAAAGAACCTTGATATTGAGGAGCAGATGAAAGAACCTCGATATTGAGGAGCAGATGAAAGAACCTTGATATTGAGGAGCAAATGATAGCACCTCGATATTGAGGAGCAGATGAAAGCACCTTGATATTGAGGAGCAGATGAAAGAACCTCGATATTGAGGAGCAGATGAAAGCACCTCGATATTGAGGAGCAGATGAAAGCACCTTGATATTGAGGAGCAAATGATTGCACCTCGATATTGAGGAGCAGATGAAAGAACCTCGATATTGAGGAGCAGATGAAAGAACCTCGATATTGAGGAGCAGATGAAAGAACCTCGATATTGAGGAGCAATGATAGCACCTCGATATTGAGGAGCAGATGAAAGAACCTTGATATTGAGAAGCAGATGAAAGAACCTCGATATTAAGGAGCAGATGATAGCACCTCGATATTGAGGAGCAGATGAAAGAACCTTGATATTGAGGAGCAAATGATAGCACCTCGATATTGAGGAGCAGATGAAAGCACATCGTTATTGAGGAGCAGATGAAAGAACCTTGATATTGAGGAGCAGATGAAAGCACATCGATAAAGAGGAGCAGATGAAACCACTTCGATATTGAGGAGCAGATGAAAGCACTTCGATATTGAGGAGCAGATGAAAGCACTTCGATATTGAGGAGCAGATGAAAGCACATCGATATTGAGGAGCAGATGAAAGCACCTCGATATTAAGGAGCAGATGAAATCACTTCGATATTGAGGAGCAGATGAAAGCACCTCGATATTGAGGAGCAGATAAAAGCACCTTGATATTGAGGAGCAGATGAAAGCACCTCGATATTGAGGAGCAGATGAAAGCACCTCGATATTGAGGAGCAGATGAAAGCACTTCGATATTGAGGAGCAGGTGAAAGCACCTTGATATTGAGAACCAGAAGAAAGCACCTTGATATTGAGGAGTATGTGAAAGCACATCGATATTAAGGAGCAGGTGAAAGCACATCGATATTGGGAGCAAGTGAAAGCACTTTGATATTGAGGAGCAAATGATAGCACATCAATATTGAGGAGCAGATGAAAGCACCTCGATATTGAGGAGCAGATGAAAGCACCTCGATATTGAGGAGCAGGTGAAAGCACATCGATATTGGGGAGCAGATGAAAGCACCTTGATATTGAGGAACAGATGAAAGCACCTTGATATTGAGGAGCAGATGAAAGCACCTCGATATTGGGGAGCAGATGAAAGCACCTTGATATTGAGGAGCAGATGAAAGCACCTCGATATTGAGGAGCAGATGAAAGCACCTCGATATTGAGGAGCAGATGAAAGAACCTTGATATTGAGGAGCAGATGAAAGAACCTCGGTATTGAGGAGCAGATGAAAGAACCTTGATATTGAGGAGCAAATGATGGCACCTCGATATTGAGGAGCAGATGAAAGCACCTTGATATTGAGGAGCAAATGATAGCACCTCGATATTGAGGAGCAGATGAAAGAACCTTGATATTGAGAAGCAGATGAAAGAACCTCGATATTAAGGAGCAGATGATAGCACCTCGATATTGAGGAGCAGATGAAAGAACCTTGATATTGAGGAGCAAATGATAGCACCTCGATATTGAGGAGCAGATGAAAGCACATCGATATTGAGGAGTAAATGAAAGAACCTTGATATTGAGGAGCAGATGAAAGCACATCGATATTGAGGAGCAGATGAAACCACTTCGATATTGAGGAGCAGATGAAACCACTTCGATATTGAGGAGCAGATGAAAGCACTTCGATATTGAGGAGCAGATGAAAGCACTTCGATATTGAGGAGCAGATGAAACCACTTCGATATTGAGGAGCAGATGAAAGCACCTCGATATTGAGGAGCAGATGAAAGCACTTCGATATTGAGGAGCAGATGAAAGCACTTCGATATTGAGGAGCAGATGAAAGAACCTTGATATTGAGGAGCAGATGAAAGCACTTCGATATTGAGGAGCAGATGAAAGCACTTCGATATTGAGGAGCAGATGAAAGCACTTCGATATTGAGGAGCAGATGAAAGCACTTCGATATTGAGGAGCAGATGAAAGCACATCGATATTGAGGAGCAGATGAAAGCACCTCGATATTGAGGAGCAGATGAAAGCACTTCGATATTGAGGAGCAGATGAAAGCACATCGATATTGAGGAGCAGATGAAAGCACCTCGATATTAAGGAGCAGATGAAATCACTTCGATATTGAGGAGCAGATGAAAGCACCTCGATATTGAGGAGCAGATGAAAGCACCTTGATATTGAGGAGCAGATGAAAGCACCTCGATATTGAGGAGCAGATGAAAGCACCTTGATATTGAGGAGCAGATGAAAGCACCTCGATATTGAGGAGCAGATGAAAGCACCTCGATATTGAGGAGCAGATGAAAGCACTTCGATATTGAGGAGCAGATGAAAGAACCTTGATATTGAGGAGCAGATGACAGCAATTCGATATTGAGCAGCAGACGAAAGCACCTTGATATTGAGGAGCAGGTGAAAGCACCTTGATATTGAGGAGCAGATGAAAGCACTTCGATATTGAGGAGCAGGTGAAAGCACCTTGATATTGAGGAGCAGATGAAAGCACTTCGATATTGAGGAGCAGATGAAAGAACCTTGATATTGAGGAGCAGATGAAAGCACCTCGATATTGAGGAGCAGATGATAGCACCTCGATATTGAGGAGCAGATGATAGCACATAGATATTGAGGAGCAGATGAAAGCACATCGATATTGAGGACCAGATGAAAGAACCTTGATATTGAGGAGCAGATGAAAGCACATCGATATTGAAGAGCAGATGAAAGCACATCGATATTGAGGAGCAGATGAAAGCACATCGATATTGAGGAGCAGATGAAAGCACATCGATATTGAGGAGCAGATGAAAGCACATCGATATTGAGGAGCAGATGAAAGCACATCGATATTGAAGAGCAGATGAAAGCACATCGATATTGAGGAGCAGATGAAAGCACCTTGATATTGAAAAGCAGGTGAAAGCAGCTTGATATTGAGGAGCAGATGAAAGCACATCGATATTGAGGAGCAGATGATAGCACCTCGATATGGAGGAGCAGATGATAGCACATAGATATTGAGGAGCAGATGAAAGAACCTTGATATTGAGGAGCAGATGAAAGAACCTCGATATTGAGGAGCAGATGAAAGAACCTTGATATTGAGGAGCAGATGATAGCACCTTGATATTGAGGAGCAGATGAAAGAACCTCGATATTGAGGAGCAGATGAAAGAACCTTGATATAGAGGAGCAGATGAAAGCACATCGATATTGAGGAGCAGATGAAAGAACCTTGATATTGAGGAGCAGATGAAAGCACATCGATATTAAGGAGCAGATGAAAGCACTTCGATATTGAAGAGCAGATGAAAGCACATCGATATTGAGGAGTGGATGAAAGCACTTCGATATTGAGGAGGAGCTGAAAGCACCTCGATATTGAGGAGCAGATGAAAGCACATCGATATTGAGGAGTGGATGAAAGCACTTCGATATTGAGGAGCAGATGAAAGCACCTCGATATTGAGGAGCAGATGATAGCACATAGATATTGAGGAGCAGATGAAAGCACATCGATATTGAGGACCAGATGAAAGAACCTTGATATTGAGGAGCAGATGAAAGCACATCGATATTGAAGAGCAGATGAAAGCACCTCGATATTGAGGAGCAGATGAAAGCACTTCGATATTGAGGAGTGGATGAAAGCACTTCGATATTGAGGAGGAGCTGAAAGCACATCGATATTGAGGAGCAGATGAAAGCACTTCGATACTGAGGAGCAGATGAAAAAACCTTGATATTGAGGAGCAGATGAAAACACCTCGATATTAAGGAGCACATGAAAGCACTTCGATATTGAGGAGCAGATGAAAGCACCTCGATATTGAGGAGCAGATTAAAGCACCTTGATATTGAGGAGCAGATGAAATCACCTCGATATTGAGGAGCAGATGAAAGCACCTTGATATTGAGGAGCAGATGAAAGCACCTCGATATTGAGGAGCGGATGAAAGCACTTTGATATAGAGGAGCAGATGAAAGCACCTCGATATTGAGGAGCAGATGAAAGCACTTCGATATTGAGAAGCAGGTGAAAGCAGCTTGATATTGAGGAGCAGATGAAAGCACTTCGATATTGAGGAGCAGATGAAAGCACTTCGATATTGAGGAGCAGATGAAAGCACCTCGATATTGAGGAGCAGATGAAAGCACCTTGATATTGAGGAGCAGATGAAAGCACCTCGATATTGAGGAGCAGATGAAAGCACCTTGATATTGAGGAGCAGATGAAAGCACCTCGATATTGAGGAGCAGATGAAAGCACCTCGATATTGAGGAGCAGATGAAAGCACTTCGATATTGAAAAGCAGGTGAAAGCAGCTTGATATTGAGGAGCAGATGAAAGCACTTCGATATTGAGGAGCAGATGAAAGCACTTCGATATTGAGGAGCAGATGAAAGAACCTTGATATTGAGGAGCAGATGACACCAATTCGATATTGAGCAGCAGACGAAAGCACCTTGATATTGAGGACCAGATAATAGGACCTCCATATTGAGTAGCAGATGAAAGCACCTCGATATTGAGGAGCAGATGAAAGAACCTTGATATTGAGGAGCAAATGAAAGAACCTCGATATTGAGGAGCAGATGACAGCAATTCGATATTGAGCAGCAGACGAAAGCACCTTGATATTGAGGAGCAGATAATAGGACCTCCATATTGAGTAGCAGATGAAAGCACCTCGATATTGAGGAGCAGATGAAAGAACCTTGATATTGAGGAGCAGAGGAAAGCACCTTGATATAAGGGAGCATGTGAAAACACCTTGATATTGAGGAACATATGAAATCACCTCCTTATTGAGGAGCAGATGAAGGCCCATCGATATTGAGGAGCAGATGAAGGCACATCGATATTGAGGAGCAGATGAAAGCACCTCGATATTGAGGAAGAGAATAAAGCACTTCGATATTGATTAGCAGATGAAAGGACCTCGATATTGAGGAGCAGATGAAAGCACATCGATATTGAGGAGCAGATGAAAGCACCTCGATATTGAGGAAGAGAATAAAGCACTTCGATATTGATTAGCAGATGAAAGCACCTCGATATTGAGGAGCAGATGAAAGCACCTCGATATTGAGGAAGAGAATAAAGCACTTCGATATTGATTAGCAGATGAAAGCACCTCGATATTGAGCAGCAGATGAAAGCACATCGATATTGAGGAGCAGATGATAGCACCTCGATATTTAGGAGCAGATGAAAACACTTCGATATTGAGGAGCAAGTGATAGCATATCGATATTGGGGAGCAGGTGAAAGCACCTCGATATTGAGGAGCAGGTGAAAGCACCTCGACATTGAGGAGCAGATGAGAGCACCTCGATATTAAGGAACAGGTGAAAGCACCTCGATATTGAGGAGCAGATGAAAGCACCTCGATAGTGAGGAACAGATAATAGCACCTCGATATTGGGGAGCAGATGAAAGTATCTTGATATTGAGAAGCAGATGAAAGCACATCGATATTGAGGAGCAGATGAAAGCATATTGATATTGAGGAGCAGATGAAAGCACATCGATATTAAGGAGCAGATGAAAGCATCTTGATATTGAGGAGCAGATGAAAGCACTTCGATATTGAGGAGCAAATGAAAGCACTTTCATATAGCGAAGCAGATGAAAGCACCTCGATATTGATGAGCAGATGAAAGCACCTTGTTATTGAGGAGCAGATGAATGCACCTCGATATTAAGGAGCATATGAAAGCACCTCGATATTGAGGAGCAGATGAAAGCACCTTCATATTGACGAGCACATTATAGCACCTCGATATGAAGGAGCAGATGAAAGCGCCTCGATATTGAGGAGCAGATGAAAGTACCTTGATATTGAGGAGCAGATGATAGCACCTTGATATTGAGGAGCAGATGAAAGCTCTTTGATATTGAGGAGCAGATGACAGCACCTCGATATTGAGGAGCAGATGATAGCACCTCGATATGGAGGAGCAGATGATAGCACCTTGATATTGAGGAGCAGATGATAGCACCTCGATATTGATGAGCAGATGAAAGCACCTCGATAATGATGAGCAGATGAATATCGAAGTACTTTCATCTGATCCGTAATATCAAGGTGCTTTCATCTGCTCCTCAATATCGAGGATCTGTATCAATATCTCATATAATATCTTATCAATACCACAGCCATGGACATGAAGGTCTCGTCCTCTCATACAAATACATAATAGATGAGGGGTGGTGTGGTGGTTGTGGAGGTGGTGGTGGTAGCGATAAGGGGTTGGGTGGTGGTGGTGGTGGTATTAGAGGTGGTGGTGGTAGCGATGAGGATTGGGGCGGTGGTGGTGGAGGTTGTGGTGGTAGCAATGAGGGTTGGGGTGGTGATGGTGGTGGTAGTAGAGGTAGTGGTGGTAGCGATGAGGGGTGGGGTGGTGGTGGTGGTAGAGATGAGGGTTGGGGTGGTGTTGGTGGAGGTGGTGGTGGTCGTAGAGGTGGTGGTGGTAGCGATCAGGGGTGGGGTGGTTTTGGTGGTGGTGGTAGTAGAGGTGGTAGTGGTAGCGATGAGGGGTGGGGTGGTGGTGGTGGAGGTGCTGGTGGTAGCGATGAGGGGTGGGATGGTGGTGGTGGTGGTTGTAGAGGTGGTGGTGGTAGCGATGAGGGGTGGGGTGGTGGTAGGGATTAGGGGTGTGGTGGTGGTGGAGGTGGTGGTGGTAGCGATGAGTGGTGGGGTGGTGGTGGAGGTGGTGATGGTATCGATGAGGGGTGGGGTGCTGGTGGAGGTGGTGGTGGTAGCGATGAGGGGTGGGGTGGTGGTGGTGGAGGTGGTGGTGGTAGCGATGAGGGGTGGGGTGGTGGTGGTGGAGGTGGTGGTTGCAGCGATGAGGGTTGGGGTGGTGGTGGAAATGGTTGTGGTAGTAGAGATGGTGATGCTAGCGATGAGGGGTGGTGTGGTGGTGGTGGACGTGGTGGTGGTAGCGATGATTGGTGGGGTGGTGGTGGAGGTGATAGCGATGAGTTATGGGGTGGTAGTAGAGGTGGTGGTGGTAGCGATACGGGGTGGGGTGGTGGTGGTGGAGGTGGTGGTGGTGGTGGTAGCGATGAGGGGTGGGGTGGTGGTGGTGGATTTGGTTGTGGTAGCGATGAGGGGTTGGGTGGTGGTGGTGGTGGTGGTGGTGGTAGCGATGAAGGGTGTGGTGGTGGTGGTAGTAGAGGTGGTGGTGGTAGCGATGAGGGGTGGGGTGGTGGTGGTGGAGGTGGTCGTGGTGGTGGGGGGGGTGGTTGCGATGATGGGTGGGGTGGTGGTGGTTGTAGAGGTGGTGGTGGTAGCGATGAGGGGTGGGGTGGTGGTGGTGGAGGTGTAGGTTGTGGTGGTAGCGATGATGGGTGGGATGGTGGTGGTGGAGGTGGTGGTGATAGCGATGAGGGGTGGGGTGGTGGTGGTGGAAGTGGTGGTGGTGGTGGTGGTAGCGATGAGGGGTGAGGTGGTGGTGGTGGAGGTGGAGGTTGTGGTGGTAGCGATGATGGGTGGGATGGTGGTGGTGGAGGTGGTGGTGAGAGCGATGAGGGGTGGGGTGGTGGTGGTGGTAGTAGAGGTGGTGGTGGTAGCGATGAGGGGTGTGGTGGTTGTAGTAGAGGTGGTGGTGGTAGTGATGAGGGGTTGGGTGGTGGTGGTGGAGGTGGTGGTGTTAGCGATGAGGGGTATGGTGGTGGTGGTGGAGGTGGTGGTGGTGGTGGTAGCGATGAGGGGTGGGGTGGTGGTTGTGGAGGTGGAGGTGGTGGTGGTAGCGATGAGGGGTGGGGTAGTGGTTGTGGAGGTGGAGGTGGTGGTGGTAGCGATGAGGGGTGGGGTGGTGGTGGTGGAGGTGGTGGTGGTAGCGATGAGGGGTGGGGTGGTGGTGGTGGTAGTAGAGGTGGTGGTGGTAGCGCTGAGGGGTGGGGTGTTAGTGCTGGTGGTTGTAGAGGTGGTGGTGGTGGTGGTGGTGGTGGTGGAGGTGGTGGTGGTGGTGGTGGTTGTAGCGATGAGGGGTGGGGTGTTGTTGGTGGTGGTAGTAGAGGTGGTGGTGGTAGCGATGATGGGTGGGTTGGTGGTGGTGATAGCGATGAGGGGTGGGGTGGTGTTGGTGGTGGTCAAGGTGGTGGTGGTTGCGATGAGGGGTGGGGTGGTGGTGGTGGTGGTAGTAGAGGTGGTTGTTGTAGCGATGAGGGGTGGGGTGGTGGTGGTTGAAGGTGTTGGTGGTAACGATGATGGGTAGAGTGGTGGTGGTGGAAGTGGTGGTGGTGGTGGTAGCGATGAGGGGTGGGGTGGTGGTGGTGGTGGTAGTAGAGGTGGTTGTTGTAGCGATGAGGGGTGGGGTGGTGGTGGTTGAAGGTGTTGGTGGTAACGATGATGGGTGGGGTGGTGTTGGTGGTGGTCAAGGTGGTGGTGGTTGCGATGAGGGGTGGGGTGGTGGTGGTGGTGGTAGTAGAGGTGGTTGTTGTAGCGATGAGGGGTGGGGTGGTGGTGGTGGAGGTGGTGGTGGTAGCGATGAGGGGTGGGGTGGTGGTGGTCAAGGTGGTTGTGGTTGCGATGAGGGGTGGGGTGGTGGTGGTGGTGGTAGTAGAGGTGGTTGTTGTAGCGATGAGGGGTGGGGTGGTGGTGGTGGTGGTGGTGGTGGTAGCGATGAGGGGTTGGGTGGTGGTGGTGGTGGTAGTAGAGGTGGTTGTTGTAGCGATGAGGGGTGGGGTGGTGGTGGTGGAGGTGGTGGTGGTAGCGATGAGGGGTGGGGTGGTGGTGGTGGAGGTGGTGGTGGTAGCGATGAGGGGTGGGGTGGTGGTGGTGGTGGTAGTAGTGGTGGTTGTTGTTGCGATGAGGGATGGGGTGGTGGTGGTGAAGGTGGTGGTGGTAGCGATTCCGGGTGGGGTGGTGGTGGTGGTGAAGGTGGTGGTGGTAGCGATGAGGGTGGGGTGGTGGTGGTGGTGGTGGTGGTGGTGATGGTGGCGATGAGGGGTGGGGTGGTGGTGGTAGCGATGAGGGGTGGGGTGGTGGTAGCGATGAGGTGGGGTGGTGGTGGTGGAGGTGGAGGTGGTGGTGGTGGTGGTGGTGGTGGTGGTGGTCGCGGTTAGGGGTGGGGGGGGGGTGGTGGTGGTGGTGGTGGTGGTAGCGATGAGGGGTGGGGTGGTGGTGGTGGTGGTGGTGGTGGTGGTGGTGGTAGCGATGGGGTGGTGGTGGTGGTGGTGGTGGTGGTGGTGGTGGTGGCGATGAGTGGTGATGTGGTGGTGGTGGTGGTGATGAAGGGGGTGGTGGTGGTGGTGGTGGTGGTGGTGGTGGTGGTAGTGAGGTGGTGGTGGTAGCGATGAGGGGTGGGGTGGTGGTGGTAGCGATGGGTGGTGGTGGTGGTAGTGATGTGGGTGAGGTGGTGGTGGTGGTGGTGGTGGTAGTAGAGGTGGTGGTGGTAGCGATGAGGGGTGGGGTGGTGGTGGTAGCGATGAGGGGTGGGGTGGTGGTGGTGGCAGTAGAGGTGGTGGTGGTGGTGGTGGTGGTGGTAGTAGAGGTGGTGGTGGTAGCGATGAGGGGTGGGGTGGTGGTGGTGGTGGTAGTAGAGGTGGTGGTGGTGGTAGCGATGAGGGGTGGGGTGGTGGTGGTGTTGGTGGTAGTAGTGGTGGGGGTGGTAGCGATGAGGGGTGGGGTGGTGGTGGTGGTAGAGGTGGTGGTAGATCACGTAATCTAAAACCACTGATCACAAACTTTTGACTCGTGAAGAGAACGATCGCTTGCACATCTTAAATTGTAGTAGGGTATAAAAAAATCGGCAATCTTCTTCTTTCTCCAGAGTCGTAACGAAAAACTAGGAATCCATCGCAGGGAAGAAACAATGACCTTTACGAAGAATTAGAAAAATACCGAGGCCCCAAAATATACTGAACATAACTCCTTTGTGGGTAATGATAAACCACCGCGAATTAAAGATAAAAAAAGAAGATAGAAAGAGATAAAAATAGCGAGCAAAACTTTCTTGAGGGGAAGCCGCAAGACTCTCACAAGCAGCATCAACCTTGACACTCGGGTTACATGGATGCGCTGCTCTGACTCCGATCGTGTTTTGAGCGAGGTGTGTTTGCGTCATAATCCCCGGGTACGGCCTGCAGCAAGACATTTAGCGCTGGGCAGGAGAGGCCCCCCTTTAGGCGACAGTGTGATATTAAGTTCGTGATCAATGGAAACTTTGTGTGACCTCTGTGAAATGCAGGAGACCCGGAGAGGATGTTATACAGACGGGGGGACTAGGATGCAGTGTGGGGTGTTTGAGTGAGACAGAGAGAGAGAGAGAGAGAGAGAGACGATATACATATTTTTTTTCTTTATCATTGGTGTCTTTCAAGTTCCTATTATGTTGGTCAGTCTTAATTTAAACAAAAAAAAAACATGTAAATAATTCAGCTGATGCGTCACCTCCATAATGGCGTCGCTCTCCTCTCCTCATCGTCTTTCCCAATAGTTATTTTATTTTTTTGTACTCTCCGCTGCAAACTCCTCTCGGTTAATAAGCACTAAAAACCGCGAGGATGTCTCATATTAAAAAAAAAGCTCCTCGCTGCCACAAATACTTCAGATGCGGCGAAATATTAATTACTTTACAATCCCGGTTGGAACCCTCATTTTTATTTTTTAACATTTAGGTTTTATTCTCTCCTTAGGTCAAAAAGTCTCAAGTCCTCGCTAGACAAACGTGCTTCCTGGTGAGACTGGCAACGGTGTTCCTTTAAATGTTGGCAGGCGATTTGTTGGCAGGCGCGGATTTGTCTCCGTCTTACAAAGCACTGAATGAAGCAGCAACATATTTTCTTTATCTTTCGGACATTAAAAGTAGGTTCAGGTTTAGTTTTTGAGAAGTAAATCGCACCTCATTATTCGATCAGGTCGGTAACAGAAGAAAAACCGAGAGCAACATTGAAGAAAAAAAAACCGACAGAATGATCATAATCTTCTCATTCACCAAAAAATAATGCCCCGACCAATAAAAAGAGATATCGAGCCAAAGTTCAGCGTTGTCTGCCTCTGACTATAATGCCACTTAAGTAAAGAGACGTGTTGCCTCCATCCGACGAGATATCTTATTGTCCCACACGAGTGACTGGCATTTCCTCCGAGCCCCGAGAGTCATTTCCTTTGCGTCTCAGTAAACTACATTGAACACCCTCTTACAAAACCTGCCTTCTACTAATCTCGGCTCCTCCTTAAGCCCACTATTTATATCCTTTAGAGCCGATTTCACAGTCCAACACAGTGTCTTCGTAACAGCCCGAACCAGACTATAGAATCCCATACAATCCAAAATGGTGAGGTCTTCGATGCCACACTAAATACACAAGACTTTTCCTGTATAGTTTCATCAAATTTGTGAACTTAAATATAAACACCAGACACTATACAAGTAAATTTCAAAGGCTCTGGTATTGGGTTGGGAGCTTACTAACCCGTCATGGGGAATTGTGAAACTGGCCCTTGGTCCCTTGAATTGGTTTATGGTTGCCAGTGTATGATTTGACAGCTGATTTATACGCCTCTCTCAGCACACGTGGAGCTCGACAGGCGGAGTCGTGAAAACAGAAACCCTTAATAAGATGAAGCCGCGGCGAGTCACGCGGAAACACTGCCTGCCTCGCCTTCCTTTGCGTTTGTCAGTGTGTTTGTAAGTTTGTATGCTTGTTTGTGTGTTTGTTTTTCTTGTTTCCTTGTTTGCTTATTTGTGTGTATATGTGTCTCTGTCTGTTTTTTTTGCTTGTCTGTCTGCCCGTCTGCTTGTTTCTGGGTGTCTGTCGATCTATTTGTCTGTCTGTCTGTTTGCCGTCCTTTCTCTCAGTCTGTCTGTTAATCTCT